>NW_019739208.1:818234-876143 GCF_002891405.2 Cryptotermes secundus
GACCGCAGTGTATAAGAATAATATATAAGAATTTAGTTCGTACCTCACAGGAAACAGATCCGAACCCGCGATCCCGGCATCCTAGCGAGCGAAGGCGGTGCATGCCTTAGACCGCTCGGCTACCGTGACCGGCCGCTGATTTTTATTACCTTCCCGTATTTCCAGGGTCTAGACTAATTAGGTTTTAATGTTATATTTTAGCGTCCTGTTGCACTGATTTAAGTCCATGATTTATTTAATCCGTCTTGCGTTTTAATTGAATATATGTCCTAAATCACTTCAACAGTGCCCATGCAAGGCAAGATCTATCACTTGACGTCAATTTTCATCTGCATTACAGCCATGTGTGAGGCACGCGGTAATGTACTTGTTTGAGGCATTATGCTAAAAGTCGGAAGGTCGTAGTTCGATTCCCTATGAAGTCGTTCATTTTTCAATTGACCTAACCATTCCAGATGACCTTAGGTCTATTAAACCTCTAACAGAAATGAGTACGTGGAATCTTTATGGAGGGTAAAGGGCGGCCGACGCATAAGGTTAGAACCTCACCGCCATCTGTGAGCTTATAGTCTACAAAAATATGGAAGCCTCTATGTCTCACAACTCTATGGGCTTCCGAGGCCTGTTACAAGGAAAGTTTTACCTCTACTTTTACACCGGCACAAGTAATTCCAAGACCGGTTACTACTCCAAATTCATTCCAGTGTACAACGTTCAGGACCCCGCGTTCCTTGTACACACTGTTGTGCCAACGGTTCTGAACAGTAGACACGGCGGAAACAATGCCATGTTATCAAGTAACATATTTTTTTTTTGTTTCATTCTGGTCCGTCACACTAACAATTACAAAGGCAAAAATAATACCGTCTAATGTGACTATTTAAGTTTTATCACGTGAGGATTTATCTCCCTTACATGTTTCGATCCTTGCGGCTCATCCTCAGAGGGTATCAATACTTTCGGAAACTACTATTACAATAGATCTTAATTGTATGGATACACATATGATGTCTAAAATGCACAATATACGCAATGTTCAATGATTTAGACATCATAGTATGTGTATCCATGCAATTAACATCTATTGTAATAGTAGTTTCCGAAAGTATTGATACCCTCTGAGGATGAGCCGCAAGGATCGAAACATGTAAGGGAGATAAATCCTCACGTGATAAAACTTAAATAGTCACATTAGACGGTATTATTTTTGCCTTTGTAACAGATATGTTTATATCCATCCACGTGCCAGAGACAGCGAGTGGTACTCAAAACGTCTGGGTGAACGCCGTCACACAATGAACACACCCTGAAGTCAATTATCTCAGCCTTGCACGTAAACCAAGAGAAACCCCCTTAGATATTACGCATTGATGCTGGTAACTCCTACCATAAAATCACCCTACTCTCTCACTTAGAGACCTCCTGTTCAAACATGGCATATACGAAATCAAAATACGGCTAATCGGTGGAAACCTGATTCCTGTATTTTCCTAAGACAGATTCCTTTCTATGGCTTCATGCCAGTGTTCCCTCGCATATTGCTTCTACGCTAATTACATGTAACATGCTGGCAGATTCGAGGCACGCGGTAGCGTAGTTGGTTGTGGCACTACACTATAAGCCGGAAGGTCGCGGGTTCGAGGTCAGATGAGATCACTATTTCTTTAATTGACCTACTCCTTCCAGCGGCAAAATGGCCCTGGGGTCGACTCAGCCTCCAACAGAAATGAGTACCAGGAATTTTCCTGAGGGGTAAGGGTGTGGCCGGCGCGTAAAACTTACAACCTCACTGCCATCTGTGAGCCGACTGTCTAGAAAACGTAACAGCCTCGATGTCTCACAACCCTATGGGCCTCCACGAAGTTCATGCAGCATCCTGTTGCGCACAGACGGCAAAAAGTGGAACGCCGAGGCGGATACTAGACTGTGGCCCTGTCACTTAGTGACGCCGTGTAAAGCCTGGGTACGGTCTCGTTAATGCTTACGGTTCCTGAGGCCGCTGCTGCAGCTTAAAGCAGACTTTACCGAGTTTCTAATTCCACAGACACTACGAGTAAATGAATTAACACCCACTACGCCTCTTCGTGCCTCTGTGGTCTAGTGGTCAGATTTCCTTGCTAAAGATCCAGAGATCCGGGTTCGATTCTCGGCGCTACCGGATTGTCTGAGATATAGTGAGTCTGGAACGCGGTCCACTCAGCCTCGTGAAGATAATTGAGGAGCTATTTCAAGGAGATAGCGGCTTCGGTCTAGAAAACCGAAATTAACGGCCGTGGGAATCCGTTGTGCTGACCACGTGACACCCTCTATCCACAGAAGTTGGCACTAACTTCGTCAACAAGCGGCGGTCGCTCGGAAGGTATAGTCTGCTTACGGACTACAGGCCACGGAGTTTAAAAAAACACCTCTCAGAAGCTGAAATTTATCCGAACAATATTCCAGGCTCGACCGGACGGATAAAACAGAAAATATCTTTCTGCCAATACCTTACTTTTCTCCATCCACTCTGCATGCTGCAAAAACTTGAAGAGTTTGATGTCAGGAAGTAAGAAACATCCCAGATGGGACGACAGATTCCAAGGAGGGATGGGCGAGGTTGTTACTGGGCACAAACAATAACCATAGTGAAAGTGAGCCCGACATACCAGTACGCCTACTCCAATAGCGCGATGAATGGGCTCTCAAATCCACATTCAATTTGCATAAGCAAGACGGATAAAGGTTTCCTTTTCCTACCGCGACTGAATGCGAGAGTCTGCGGGGAAAGTTTCCTGCTGATGGAATAATTACGCAAGTTACGTGAGCCCGTTTCAAGGTATAGGAAACCCTGTTAGGAACCACCATCAATTCCGGCTCTCAGTAAATCGAATGATCACTCCATAATCCTAATGAGACAATTACTTGTGACCCCTCCTCCTTAATAAACACCAGTCTCAGCCAACTTCTTCGTTAATCGGATTAACCCTAAGTCACGTATGCTACACACATTTAACAACATTTAATGGAGATATTTATAGCACTAGTTCCCAACAGTACGTCTTCAGTTATAACCCGTTACACGTCAGTCGCCGGTCACAGTGGCGGCGCGGTCTAAGGGGCCCCATACACACACAGTTCGGCCTGCACACTTGAAGACTGAAAGGCAAAACTGACGTGTGTGGTGCGGCCGGCCGGCCGGCCAATCGTTTGGACTGTTGGCCTGTGGAAAACCCGTCAATCCGTCAGTTCTACCTGCAGGACCGTAGCACGTGACGTGTGTGACTCAACATTATAGGCTGGAAGACCGTGATTGTGGCATGAAGCCTGCCGGTTTATCTGCGCGTGTATGGGGAGGAAAGGGAGGGGGTAAAGTGTCACAGTTTTGCCTGTAAAGTCGATCGGAAGGCCAAACTGTGTATGGGGGGCCTAAGGCATGAAATGTCCTCGCCCGCTCGAACACTGGCATTGTGGGTTCGAACCCCGCTCAAGCCATGGATGTCTGTGTTTAATCTGTGTCTCAGTTAAGTAGCGGCCTTGCGGTGGGCTGATATCCCGCCCAGAGAGTACTACAGACTGTCCTTAGATTAAGAAACTTAAGTGAAACGAATCGTTTCATGGATACCATATTCTCCAAGAGCAAGCAAGAAGAACAGACAAGTGACGATAGCATAGATAGTAAAACAGTTCCTATTTTCCGGCCTAAACAGGAACGACAGGCGGTCGAATTAACGAAAAATGTCGAAAATACGGAAACGGTTGGTGAGGAGAGAAACAAATCGCAAATTTAATGGAAGTCCAGTATGAAATCAGGTTATTTAATATTCTAGAGCACAAACATTACGATCACAGGCCGCGCGGTCTAAGGCATTAACTGTCTTCTCTCGTTCGCACGGTGGAATCGTGGGTTCG
Organism: Cryptotermes secundus; assembly: GCF_002891405.2. Lineage (NCBI taxonomy): Eukaryota > Metazoa > Arthropoda > Insecta > Blattodea > Kalotermitidae > Cryptotermes > Cryptotermes secundus. Next base: position 822,123 of record NW_019739208.1, read on the forward strand.
AACCCCACTCGAGGCATGGATGTCTATGTATACTTTTATTCTGTGTTGTGTTGTCCTGTGTAGCTAGCAGCCTTGTGATGGGCTGGTTCCCCGTAAAAGGAGTCCTGTCCAAAAAAGATTATGAAACCGAACAACAGGTCAGCGTTAAACAAAGTGCTGTTGTGTCATTGGTGTATGAATGAAGGAATGAATGAATGAAGAAACATAACAGGGTACAGGACTATATAAACTGAACAATGGACTTTAAATTACGCAACATACAGTACACAGGATGGCAGAATCAGTACATGTTATCAGTTCCCACACAAAGCGCTTGTAACTTCCTCCTTCTCAAAGATAACAACATTTGGGTTCCCAGAAGGGGAAGTATAAAATGGCTTACTGACTTTTCCGATTAAAGGTACTGCCTGCATCTTCAGGAAACGCAAGACAAGCAAGTAGGAAGCTTCACATATTCTCCTTGCAATACGTTTATCCGAAACGTCGGTAAAGTAAAAAATAAAGGTATCCCTTTAACAAGCCGTGGAGGCACATAGGGTTGTGAAATGTTGAGGTGCCCACATTTTCTAGACAATCAACTCATAGATGGCGGTAAGGATGTGAGCCTTACGCGCCGGCCGCCCCTTAGCCCCCCGGAAGATTCCTGGTACTCATTTCTGTTAGGCTGAGTCGATTCCAGGGATATAGTGCGGCAGGATTAGGTAAATTTAAAAATTCCACATCATAGGGATTCGATTCCGCGACCTTCCGGCTTGTAGCATAGTGCCTCAACCAACTACGCTACCCCGTGCCCCTCCGAAACGTCGGCAAACTACCAAATTGCACAGCGTTACATACCCGAAGATATTATTCCTCATAACCAGGGCTTAAATACAATTAACCGCCATACATGAATACTGTGGTTACAGGAACAGGTCCACTGCCCTGAAGGAAAACTCGTTTTTCATTCCAGTTAGTTACCGTAAGAATATTTTGTTGTTCAAGTCTAAGGCCATAATAGGCCTATCATTAGCACGATGTGCGCAACATCGTACATAATCTGCTCTTAATTAAGAGTGCAATGACCGCCGGTTTTCTTCTGGGGGGGGCGGGGGATTTTAACAGTTACACGAACAAGAACTTCACAACTTGCTGCGGGGCAACGCCTCTCCGTCAAAATTAATTATGAAGTAACGATACAGTTATTCGAGGTCTGACGATTCCAGCTCAGGAACTCGCCACCGTGTGCTTGCCGTGGCAGCATTCGACAGAAACTTCAGCCTTTCACAGCTGTGTTGTTGTTGATCTATTGCAGTCTCTTTCTGAGTGGCGTCTAATATTGTCTGAGCGTGTTTTGGTATGCCGCCGCAAGAAGGACGGAGCTTGCATTAGAGCACTATCTCAGTGGACAGAAACCTCAGTATGGTTTGATGACATTGGCATATCAGCGTTTCACAGCTGTGTTGTTGTTGACATATGACAGTCTCTTTCTGAGTGGCGTGTATTATTCCCTGAGTGTGTTTTGGTGTGCAGTCGGGAGAATGATGGAGCTTGAATTAGAGCAATGTTTGTCAGGGAGTTTTTAGCTAGTGAACAAATAACTGTGTTGGAACACCCTCCATATTCACAGGATCTAGCCCCAATACCTTTTTTTCTGTTCTCGAAGATAAATGAAATATTTTGATGACACTGATGACATCAGGAAAAATATGACAGCAGCTCTGAAGGCCATTCCACAAAACCAGTTCCAAAATTGTTTTGATGAGTGGACTAGGTGATGGTATCGGTGCATAGCTTCCCAAGGGGAGTACTTTGAAGGTGACCACAGTTATATTCAGCAATTAGGTATGTAGCAATTTTACCGCGATGAGTTCGCGAACTGTCAGATCACGTACATACACATGCAGCGAAAGTGAAGATACTAGATTTTCTAAAGTAACTCCCAGATACTTGGGACACGATTACTGCCTGAATAATTAGGGGTAATTTTACGATCTCCTTCCCCCCGACCTAATCATAATCGCATTAAGTAGGAACTATCAATTCACCACTTCGCCCGTTATACTGCAAGTCTGTGGACGAGACTTAACTAAGGGAATGTTTTGTTTAATTCGTCGTCACTTAAGCCTTCACTGGTACTGAACAAATGGGGACACTATCTTACAAGCCGGAAGGTCGCGGGCTCCATTCCTCATGAGGTAATTGGATTTTTCAATTGACCTAATCCTTCCAGCCGCACTATGGCCTTGGGGTCCCCTCAAAAATGAGTACCTGGAATCTTCCTGGAGGTGGAGAGAGTCTGGCGCGTAAGATTGCAAACCACACCGCCATCTTTGATGCGACTGTCTAGAAAATGTGGGAGTCTCGACGTCTCACAACCCTAAGGGCCTCCACGGTCTGTTACAGGGAAGCCTTTGACATGTACATATAATTTACGATACTGGAAATTCGCTTAAATATTTGACAAGTTAACAAATGTATTCACAGCATAACAATTCGGACGCGTTTGCTGATATGAGTTTCCCCAAAACCGTAAACGTTACAGGCGAAAAGTGTACTGGCCACAAAATGAATGTTTCATTTTTCTGAAAATTTTGTTTCGAAACGTTTTTCATCACTACCAAAATCAGACATGCCCACAGAAATGCATGCAGGCCTATGCTTTAAATGACCGTTACTATCGTCCAAATAATAATAATAAACTGGAATTATGTATAAAGTTTAGTTAATTCCCCCAGTGACATGCTGAACAGGCAGTTTTGCAACATTTCGGTGGGAAAACGCCAAAAATTCAGTTCCTCACAGAAACACCCGCTGCGCCTCAATTATCAAAGTCAATCGGCTTACGCTGTTTAGGGAAGCGTTAACAGTAGAAGCAACACAGCGGGCCACAAACACATTCAGGACAACGTTAAAGGCAGGACGAGACAACAAAAGTGTTTACAAAACATAACAGGATTGATGAAATAATACAATATTCCCATAATATATTTGCAGAACCCTCTTCTCAAGAACAAGGGGGCACACATTCGGCCCCCGTCAAAAGAAATAATAAAAGGGACGACACGAACCAGCTTGGTTTACGAATTCCAAATAAAATATTAACAAACTAACTATAAATATTTTAAAGTATTGGAACAGCCGCTGTAGTTGTAAAGACTTTACATTTTACAGCCAATTGTATATTATTTATATTTTATGTATATATTTTAACTTTTATAACACGTACTGTAATAGTGGCTTCTAACAGTATTGATGTAAAGGTGTCCCTCTGAAGATCGAAACATGTAAGGGCATGAATAATTGAAGTAAGGGGGGGGGGGAATCTTACAGTCACACTGGACGGAAGTAATTAACTTTTTCATAAATGTTTACAGTTTATTGTGAGAATATGAACCCCACAAATACACAATGTCGGTAAAATGGACACTTGTTGAATGTTCTAATTTCGTAATCACTGTTAACTCCAAGAGTACTCAGGAGAATTTTTCGGAAGGTCACTAATGGACGTTTAACATTCTCTTGTCACATAACGTCTCCTGCCCTAGAAAGCTCCACGCCTTAAAATTAGACGTGTACTGTTATACACTTGGCGCGCTCGCGATCCGGTCAGTTGCGAAGCTATGGGGCACTAAATAACTTAACACGCATTCAACACACGGGAAATAATGAACTCCCGTTACAAACAAGGCTTTCGTGAAATGACATTTAGCTCATTTGAGGCACTTCGCTTTAAAAGAGAATCTCAGTGCCCAAAGAAACGATCAGTAATGACAATTTTTTTTTCTTGGCACTACAGCCCCAGTGGGCCTAGGCCTACCTCCATGAACTTCTCCGTTCACTTCGGTTTTTCTAGATCTTACACATTCGGTAGGACTCCTTGGGCGGGTGACCAGCTCGTCGCAAGGCCTCTACCTGTACACAAACACAGAAAAACACACAAAAACTAAACATCCAAGCCCTGAGTGGGATTCGAACCCACGATCCAGGTTTCCAAGCGAGCGACGACAGTACATGCCTTAGACCGCTCGGCTACCGTGACCGGCAATGACATAATTTTACGACTGATTAACAGTACCTTCCAACAACTACATTGAGTGAAATGTTACATTTCATGTGCGAGCGACAGTAGGGGTTATTCGCGGCACGTGGAAGTCAACACATGCGCTAGAAAGGTTGACTTATAAATATTAATGCCTAATTTTCCTGGCAGACCCCCATAAAACGTCCCATCAGTGAAACTAGCCTCGAAATTTTGCCTGTGCACAAACGTAATGACGTTATTCCGGAATTCCTTCGCCCAACTGTCGGTAGGCTTATTCAATCTCAGACCAAGTTCCTAAACTCACATCGCAACTGAAGTGCCCGTATGAATAAGCAAGTCAGAAAAGCCACCCAAATGATATTACCTAATTTAAAGACTTTGTACCAGCGAGAATAATCCAAGTTACGCCTGCGATGTATGAAGACACGCCTGTGGAAGGGCGGCAAAGGTAAAGCTACCCCTGTAACAGACCATGGAGGCTAATAAGGGTTTGAGGCGTCGAGGCTCTTACATTTTGTTGACAATCGGCACACAGATGGTGCTCAGGATGTCAGCCTTACGCTACAGCCTCCCTTTACCCTGCTACTCATTTCTGTTACAGACTGAGTGGACCCCAGAGCCCATAGTGCGGCTGGAAGTATTATTCAATTGAAAAATACAATTATCTCATTGAGAACTGAACCCGCGTGCCCCTTAGAAGGATGGAGGTATTAATCTATGTTCACTAAGCATATTTTTAGTACCCGGTGTGGTTACAATTGCCCACACCGGGAAGTGGAAATAAACATAGACATCGAGGCTCCGACATTATCTAGACCAGGCATGTCCAACTTCAAACAGGTTGTGATCGACGTTTTAGTGTCAAAACTGCCAGTGATCTACCACCCCACCCCCCTATCGTCGTACCTCGCTTTAAGGAAAAATATTGCTAAAAATAACACGACACATGATGTTTGTTCTAAAAGCAACATACAGTGAAAGTACACACTACTTTAACACGTATTTTCCCTTCAAAATCTGAATATAATCATATTTTATTACAAGTGAATTTACATGCTTTTCACGTGTAATTTCCTTATAGGCCTATGAGATCGACCAAAAATCGTCCCGCGATCGACGCGTTGGACATGCCTGATCTAGACAATCGGCTCACAGATGGCGGTAAGGTTGTCAGCCTTACGCACCGGGCCACCCTTCACTCCCAGGAAGATTCCTGGTACTCATTTCTGTTAGAGCCGACACCACGGCCACAGTGCGGCTGGAAGGATTAATTCAACTGAAAAATCCAATGACTCCATCAGCAATCGAAACCTCTCCTCAACCAAGTTACGGGAGCCCTGGTTTGGACATGAAGAAAATCGATTACTTGAGACGGGGGAGGACAAACTCTTGAAACGTCTTGCGTACTGAACACGGCTCAGACTACGGACAATGTAACTGAGGCATATAATAAATCAAACATTGTCTGGAACAACTGGAGTAGTACCAGCCTCTAAAGTGTCAGCTGAAACATGGATCGTCACTTTAGGCGTTTGAGACCTGTCCCTCATATCCCGTCGCTGTACTGCGTGTCGCCCAGTGATAATGAGGGCGACGCCTGCTAACGCGAGACACGCTGACGCGGACACACGTTCAACATGGTTACGTAGCAACGATCAGAACGGAAAGATCGCACTACTTCAGCAATGTGTATTCCTGCGCCACTTTATATGCTAAGCACAAAACAACGTTCGCTACATTAATAACCTTCCCGATAAGAAAATCGCTCTGTCCGTTAGCCAACATGCGGCCGTTTCATAACGGAACTATTTCGGGCAGCACTGAGAACAATGGGTCACTCTGTCCACATCTACCGCTCTTGCATCTGCGTACGAGAGCAGGTTTGCAATGGAAGTAGATACGGTCACTATTTCTTGGGATGTGACGCCGTGAAGCCCTGTAGATGTTCAGAAACATTCCACCGAAACCTGTAAAAAATCTACCAGGCATCAGATCTCAAGGACAGTAATTCTCCGTCACTTCCGCGGCGCCCTCAAACTCGATTAATATCCTCTACGGGTAGGCTAACCCACCGGAAACACGTCTGAATAAAGACGGCCGAACTCTCCTGCCACAACTATTTTACCCTGAAGATGGACGCAGCAACTTGAAAAAATTGAAACATATCATTCGCTGACCTACTTATTTCTGAGTAGCTCATTTCACTCCAATTTTCTTCTTCCTTTGGCGCTTCAGCCCCAATTTGGGCTTTGGCCTACCCCCATGAAACTCTCAGTTTCATTTCCGTTTACTGCATATTCGGCATGACTCCTTAGGCGGGTGATCAGCTCGTCGCAAGGCCTCTACCTGTACACAAACAGAAACACTAAACATCCATGCTCTGGGTGAGATTCGAACCCACGATCCCGGCTCCTGAACGAGGGAAGACCATTTCACTCCTACATTAGTACGAAAATTCACTAATCACAACGATCTTCATTTATGTATGAAACTGTGACGTCACATGTCAAGGTACTTACTACTGCCGTATTCGACCAGACGAAAATGTAAACAGACGCAAAAAAACACCCACGGCTATGATTGAACGCAATGACACCGCAGAAGAGGCTTCAAAGCTACCCGTTTCAGACCGCGCCACACTTCAGGCGGTTAGTCTCTGGCTTCCCACGGCGGCTGCCCGGGTTCAAGCCTGGGTCTAGACATGTGGGATTTGTGGCGGACAAACTGGCACTGAGGCAGGTTTTCTCCGGCGGAACTTCATTCCACGGACTGCTCCACAATCATCATCTGTCATCTGGGGCTGGTACAGTAAGTCAGTAGTGACCACAGAACCAAGTGAACTCAGTCCCTCCCACCCCCAGAAGAAATGGTTCGATGAGCCCAAGAAGAGAAGTTCCAAACTTCCTGGGGAGAATTAATCGCAGCCACCCAGTTCCTAGCTGTTAACATAATTACCACTCTACCGTTTCGAGCAGAAACATGGTTTTAGCTCGTGCGCGCGAAATGGCGACTCAAAGCTAAGGATACCACGAGACTTTACAGGACCCACCAACGTTTAAGTAGCCATTTTTAAGCACTGCGGTCATGTTATTAACTCCGCCCTTAATCTTCTAACTTCAGTGTACAGTATGCTGCCTATTTTTATGGAAAATCTGTAAAACATATTGTCACGTGCATGAGCGACTATAGACAGGTTACTTTTAACACACAACTCGTCAGTGTACGTTGCAAATAAGTAACACACTCAGACTAATGTTCTCGGTCACTGTCTCACTAGTCGTTGCTTGGTAGCGGCTTCCAACGGCGGATGTTGCTCTTACTCTGGGTTCCCAGACTATCCCCGTGCCTCACCTATCGGCTTCCAACAACAACAACTCACAACGACTGAACTGCGGAAGTCACGACTGACTGCTCACCGGCTCACTTCACTCCGCTGTACAAACCTGTACTACACTACCTCTTAACTGTCCTGCTTATAATATCTCGCCAGGGACTGACTGCTCACCGACTCACTTCACTCCGCTGTACAAACCTGTACTACACTACCTCTTAACTGTCCTGCTTATAATATCTCGCCAGGGACTGACTGCTCACCGGCTCACTTCACTCCGCTGTACAAACCTGTACTACACTAACTCTTAACTGTCCTGCGTATAATATCTCGCCAGGGACCGCACAGAAAACATGGTTCCTTTGTTGCTGTTCAATTTTTGCAGTTTATGAATCTGTTCCCTAGCAGCGGCTGTTGTTCACAGAGTCATTACTAAGCAACAGGTCTACATGCTACAATACTTAACGTAGTACAAACCCGCTCATAGACAAAAAGAGCTATAAAATTTATACGTAAAATCAACGACTTCGAGGAAAATGTACGCACAAGCGGATGCACACAATTGCAGTCTAGGATAAAAATGAAAGTAATTTCTGAAATAATAATCCTTTTGCAGCACATACTCCACTCTGCAGAATCCAAATTAACTCCGTGGCTATTAGTCCGCAAGGCAACTATACCGACCGCCGCTTGTCGAAGTTAGTGCCAACTTTAGCGCATAGAGGGTGTCGCGTGGTCCGCGCAACGAATCCCCACAGCCGTTAATCTCGGTTTTCTAGACCGGAGTCGCTACTTTTCCATTCAAGTAGCTCCTCAGTTATGCTCACAAGGCCGAGTGGAACCCGTTCCACACACACAACTTCTCAGAAAATCTGGTAGCACCGTGAATCTAACCCGGGACCTCTGGGTCTGTAGGCAGGAACTCTGACCACTAGACAACACAAGTTAATCTCCAAATTCACAAGTCCCTATTGTGCATCCCTGTGGATCAAGCGCAGCTAAGAATTCTTCCCAACACGGCACAAAGGATAATAACGCCCCACCAGTAGAGATACTTATGAATTCTGAGGGGTTTAATTGCTATCATTTGTGGTCGCATAGTTACACAGCACAGACAGCCTACACGTCATATATTTACTATTCACATTACTCGATGACGCAATGCCTTCAATCATAACTGAGCAAAGCAATCTGCCTAAATTATACCTATTAAGGTACCGCTGGCACGAGTTAAGTTCTATTTGCCTTGAACTTCAAAGCAGTATGACCAATGAAGCGAAACGTAACAAACCAACAACTCTCTTACTGCAATCTTATGAGATCACTTGAAGAAGCCACTCCGTTAACATGTCATGACTTGGAAACACCAGCACACCCACACCCATCCCAAAAATTGCGTAGCCGGCACAAATAACTGCTTCCAATCGCGATGATATGCAAGGCGTGCTTCAAAGTGAGCTGAAACCTCAATATGCTCTGCTACAGGCGGAGTACTTCAGAAGGTAACGGAGTAAAAGTTCGAACGTTTAATTTCAGATGCATAATAAACATTCCAACGCCGGGACAGTGTAGTCGGTATGGAATGGCCGATCGAGGGATTGGAGCTCGTGTCCCGGTAGGGTCTAGAATTTTCTCTTCTCCGCGTCGTCCAGACCGACTCTAGGGCCCATCCTACATCCTATCCAATGGGTAACGGAGGTTTTTTCTCCAGGGGTAATGTGACAGGGGTGTGAAGATGACCACTCACCTCTAACTAGTGCCGAGGTCAAGAAACTGTGGCTCTATACATCCACTCTCCCACACGCCTTCATGGTGTAGTGCGTAATTGGTTAAAGACGTGGACAAGTTTACCTTTTAACGGTTTTTTATTGCCAAAGGGGTGGGAGTAAGTCCCTTGTACTGCGGCCACTTCTGACCTACTGTACGAGCCCCAGATGATAGGTGAGGGTGATTGTGGAGCATTTGGTGGAATGAAGATTGGCAGGGGAAACCGAAGTACTTGGAGAAAACCTCACCCAGCGCCAATCTGTCCACCACAAATCCCACTTGACCAGACCCGGGATCGAACCTTTACCGAATTACTTCATAAGCTGCGTAAATATCCCTAATGGGTACATGTGATCTGGGAATTCTCTTTAGAAACCGCTTAAAAACTTCCCAAGTCTGGCCACCTCCCCAGGCAGAGGCTACATCGCTCGTTCCTATTTCAGATCTGACGCAATTAGAGGAAACACAGTTCTCTTTTCTGGCAAAACTAACATAATTCAAGTGAAGAGAACAAGAAACAGTAACGGGGCGTTCTGTAGCTCTGTTGTCCCACGAGACAATCGTGTTCGACTCCACCAGCCACGCAGGCGAGGTGCAAGCAAACGAAACAAAGAGATCCATTTCATTTATTTGTATTTCATTCAACGGCGCTGCCCGTAACTAAAGCGTCCAGTAACTGGGTGGCAGGGAATACTGAATTAGAAAGGACGTGGAATTGACCCCGGCCCAGTTCAAAATACCATAGTGGCGTCTGCTTAGACACCGAGGAATACCACGATAATCCGTGCCTCGGACGAGATTCGAACCTAGTACATCCGTAACGCACGTCAGAATCGTTACTCCTTGACCGAGCTTGATCGGTGAACATCACGTAATGTTAATCAATCTACCTTTCGTACGCGAGAGTAACATTATATTTTCTATACAGAATTAGCCTATGTCAACATTTCTCATTCGACATGCCACGATGAAACGTGCCGCAATTCAAAACGAAATGGATAAGCCGTCCAGGCACGTTAAGATTCAAATAACTCCATTTTAATGTAAATGCATGGTCACGTATCAGAAAACAAAGCAACTTTATGTCAGCAAAAATACTTCTCCGAGAAATATCCTTCACATATGTAGCAGTACTCGAACGACAAATGAACAAGAGATAATAATATGCTATGCAAGGGGATAGACACTTTCTAATCCAAGAAGCCAGTCTGACGGCTTAAAAGGAAAGGAGAAACGACAAAGCAGCCAAAACATTGCCATATTCAGCTGAAATAGGTCCCGAGAGACAAGGAGGATAATGCTAGGAAGTCAAAAACGCTTTCCCGCCAAGGTGTGCCACATACCTACTACTGAAAGTCTGCCTTTAATGGTCCTACTACTGGAAACAATTTTACAGATAGCTTAGTGCTCTACAAACGCGGCAGGGAGAAGCCGCATAACGCACACTGTTCTTACATACCACAGTCGTACAATCCACTCTCTTGGCAGGAAAGTAGGTAAAACAGTCACGAAAGGGGTCATGTGAAATACATGAGGTAACGCGTCGAGGAAAAAGGCAATAGGCCGCGCCACAGCTCAAGCGGTTAGTCGCTGGCTTCCCACCGTGGCGGACCGGGTTCGATCCCGGGTGTGCTCAAGTGGAATTTGTGGTGGACAAAGTGACACTGGGGCGGCTTTTCTCCGAGTACTTCGGTTTCCCCTCCCAATCTTCATTCCATCAAATTCTCCATCATCATAATCAACCGGGGCAAACTAAAATAGGCCAATCAGTGGCCGCCGTGCCGAGTGGACCCAGTTCGACTCCACCCCCACAATAAGCGAATTAAAAAAAAATACAATACCGTATAGAACAGTAGAACTGACTGCTGTCAGTGACAATAGATAAATCTAAGACACGTTTCGGTGTAAATAAGAAATTTACACTGACAATCGTCCATATGTCATCTAAAATTGATAATTTTGGTGTTATGTACTTTAAGTAGTAAACACTGAAACAACTTTTCCGTAAGAAAAATATTCGGCTGCTCTAACACCAAATTTCATCAGTGTGCCAAATCATTAAACGTTTTAAAGTATACAAAATCAAAAGCGGCCGGGACGTGAAGCTGACCACTCACCTTCAACTAATGCCGAGGTCAAGATAATGCTGATCTACACACCCACTCCCTCACACGCCTTCATGGCGCGGTTCTTAATTAGTCAAGCACAGGGACTCCTTTATGTTATTAATTCTATTAATATGGACTGCTTGCACTCCCCCCCCCCTTAAAAAATGTGACGTAGAGGAGAGTACATAAAGCGCCACATTCTCTGACACTACTTAAACTGCGCAATAAGCGCATACAGAAGCTGGTACAGCCATTTCTAACGCCGCATACAGCAGAGAAAGCTTGGATTAGTGTCAATTTCATACGTCAGAGGGTATCCAGGTACAGAGATGTACTAATCTGTATAGAGACTGCGTGAGACAGTAGTCACGGTGTCGGCCGGAGACACACCCACCATGAACAAAGAATTATTATCAGGCCTAATATGACTGCTTATTACTACATGAAAAGCTATTCTTACTTTCTAAACTGACCTCTTTTTCTTAATAATTCTCGGATTTCCGCATTTATGAGCCAAAACTATCAGGTACCATGGCTTTGCAAGTTAATTCCAATTTTTCCTTCTTTTGCGGTTGGTAAATTGAAATTCGACATCTACATCTGTCTCAATGCTATTTTACATTTACTAGTGGCTGCTGCATTCCTTGTCAAACACCTTCCGGCCGGGTCTGCAAATTACTAGTCCCCATATTTGCACCAAACACTAACACTACTCAGAATTACCGGGCATTTTGCACTTTTTCCATCGTCCGGAATTATAGGTAATAGAGGACACGTCGAGGGGCGCGCGGTAGTGTAATTGGTTCAGGCACTTTGCTATAAGCCGGAAGGTCGCGGGTTCAAGTCCTGATGACTTCAATGGATTTTTTCAATCGACCTAACCCTTCCAGCTGCAATATGGCCATGAGGTCGACTCAAACTCTAACACAAGTACCAGGAATTAATTAAATAATTTTCCTGGAGAGTAAAGCGCGGCCGGCGAGTAAGGCTGAGAACCTTACCGCCATCTTCAAGCCGATTGTCTAGATCAAGGGTCTCCAAACTATGGCCCGCGAAAGAATTGTGCAGAAATGCGCCAATTGAACTAATTTTCCAATGCGTACTAGTAAAAAAAAAATACTTGTTCATAGATTTCAACTGATGTTTGTAACACCTCTCAACTATTAGCATTTTTTCGTGGCGTCGACGATGAACTTAATGTCACACAGGAATTAGCGTCACTTCACAGCATGCATGGCACTACAACAGGAGATATCTTCAAAGAAATACAAAAAAACACTAACAGAATATAATTTGGACTGGAACCGTCTGCAGTGCGTGACAGTTGATGGAGGAAAAAACATGTCTGGTATAAAAATATGTTTGCTTGGCCAAATCACAAAAGCTTGTGAGGATGCAGGAATATCAAAGCCAATGTGTTCCTTCACTGTGTTATCCACCAACAAGCACTCTGTGCAAAACACGCTGATATGAGCTCTGTTTTAAAACCTGTTATTTCTATCGTTAATTTAATTCGCTGTCATGCACCTAACCATCGCCACTTTCGGTCTTTTCTCGAGGAATGTGATTCCGAGCTTACTGACCTGACATGTACTGCAGTTCGATGGCTTAGCTGTGGAAAGGTTCTTTCGCGCTTCTTTCAGTTCAGGAATGAAATTGATATATTTCTTACCGAGAAAAATCATCACGAACCACTTTTATCAGATACCAAGTGGCTTTGGAAATTAGCAGTTTTGTTGATCTGGTGAACCATGTGAACCATTTGAATTTAAAGTTGCAGGGTGAAAATAACTTAGTTTGTGATTTATTTGCACTTATCAAGGCATTCAGAGCAAAGTTGATACTTCTGGAAAGCCAAGTGAAAAATTGTAACTTTGTTCATATGCTATACTGTGCAGAGTTGCATAAAAAGTGTGAAGCAGAATTTCCTTCCTCGTTTGCACATTTAGTCATTTCAGGTTTGAAAGAACAATTTCGGAAGCGATTTGCTGATTTGGATGCCAGTGCTCAGGAAATTAGATTGTTTCAAAATCCGTTTGACTGTGATGCTGCAGATGACCCAAGTCAAATTCAAATGGAAATTATTGAACTTCAGGAAAATTATCATATTAAAGACATATACAAGGAAGGAAATTTGATCGAATTTTATTAATTTCTGAACTCTGAGCAATTTCCAAATTTAAAGAAATTTGATTGTAAATTTATCTTCATTTTTGGGACGACATCTGTGTGAACAAACTTTTTCTCAGATGAAGTACATCAAGTCGAAATACAGGGCAAATTTATCCAATGAACATTTAAAGTCGCTACTTGTGATTAGCGTTTCAAAATTTGAACCTCAATTTAATCAGATTTTAAGAATGCAAAAAGAGTTCCATCGTTCACATTAATTGTTTTATTATAATTTGTGATGAAAATATGAGCATTTGCTGCTGTCTGTTGTCATTAATATACGATAATTTATTCTCACCTACTTTGTATTTAGTTTATGAAATTCTGTGCTTTCAATAGAACTCATATACCTAGAGATATTAATTTCTCATTTTATCCGGCCTGTTGAAAGTGCTGAATTACCTAATGTGGCCCGCCGTTTGAAAAGTTTGGAGACCCCTGATTTAGATAATGTGGGAACCTCAACGTTTCACAACCCTATGGCCCTTAACGGCCTGTTACAGGGTTAGCTTTACTTTTACTTTACTAGAGGACACGACGTTTCGGAAACTGGCTGTTTCTGAAACGTCGTGTCCTCTATTACGTATAATTCGGGACGATGGAAAGTCCCAAATCCCTGTAATTCTGTGTCATCCACCATCGTCAGAACCCTTTAGAATCTACTAACAAGGATGACGTGTGATCAATTACGATAATACAGCAAGGAGTGTGCGCCCCCCCCCGCCCAAAAAAAAATATGGCACGGATTGTCCGGATAATTTCTACACGATCAAGCAGGCCCTGGGCCAAGAGCGGGGTGGTGTTGCCAAATGACGAAAGTGAAAAAGGCGATTTGTGATTTCAGCCAATTCACATAATTTGTTGCACAGAAACGCTAAGAATACACGCGCAACAGTCACGTCTCGGTAAAGAAAACAGCTTCGTTCTCTTCTTGTGTTCCTTAGGTACGATTCAAGACTGATCGACGTGACATGACGCAGCCGGAAGTTGCACTGGCTTCGCTCGATACTCCACGAACACGGCTACAAAGGAGAATCTACTTACACTGACTACTCAGCAACAGTACCGCTGGTACAGAGCAAGTGCTCAGAAGCAATCGATAAATTACGGTTTCTATAGTCTGGAAAGTTTCAAGCGAATCAACTTCCTCCATTAAACAGAACAGATCATCAGAAATCAAATATCTCGCTACTACAAGGAGCTGAACCCTTCTTGAAAAGCCGCCAGTTGCTCAGCTACTAAGGAATTTCCTAACACTTTACGGAACCCGCAGTTTCATTACCGTGCTCACAAGAGCTATCCCCACTGCTCCCTGTCCTCAGTCAGATGTATCCAATTCGTGTCACACCGCCCTTCTCTCCAGAATATTTTAATATTATCCTCCAACCTATTGTTGTTCATTGCTAGTGGGGTGGGAGTAAGTCCCTTGTACTGAGGCCACTTCTGGTCTATTGTACCAGCCCCAGATGATAGGCGAGGCTGATTGTGGAGCAATTGGTGGAATGAAGATTGGCAGGGGAAAACGAAGTACTCGGAGAAAATAAAATAATTATATCTCAGAAAGAATTAATTATACACATTAATGGGTTACACCTTTACAAAGGGAAACTATCAAAGTTTTTTCTTTTTGCGTATATAACTCTCTCAATAAATTTCAACGTGGGCTCCCATGGTGGCACGACAAATATCCAGACGATCCAGCATGTTTGGTGGTACCGTAGCCACAGCGACCCTTATGCGGGCTTTCAGGTGTTGAAGGTCGTTGATCTTAACCAGGTAGACAATGTTCTTCACATAACCTCACAAGAAAAAATACACTGGGGTTAAATCTGGCGACCTAGGAGGCCAAGATCCACTTCTGCCGATCTATCTGCCAGGTGATTCATAACATGTTGGCAGAAATGTGGCGGCGCTTGCGCGTAAGCCAGGCGTGAAAAAAGAAAACTTTCAGAGTTTTCCTTTCAGCTGACATAAACCGGATACGTGTATGACAGTTTCCGAGATAAAGATATTTTATTTTGGATACCTTTCATCCGGACACCCTATATTTGAGTCCGAAAGTCATCAGAGGAAGAATACATAATTAACCAGCGAAAAAGACATCCACTAACAACCGAAGGCCTCGCAAACAACCATCGTGTCTAGCTTTATCCATTTCACACGTTCACTTTTAGGTTGCCTTGTTTCAACAGTGTTTCCATGTCTTTAACCAGACACTAAATGAATATTCCAACTTGTTTGTTTAATGAAAAGACTGCGCCTGTCTATAATTCAAATTGGGGGGGGGGCTCGCAGAGGTATCGAACAAGTTTCAACAACCCTTACCCTTTCCAATTACGCTAAGGGAAATGTCGCGCTATAGATCATGGTGACTCGAGGAAGGACTGCGAAGCAACCTCACACCCTTACCTCCTCGGCACTGAATGGAAAGGTCGCGTACTTCAGCCAAGCGCCAACTCCAAGCTGCAAACGATATCAGGAAAATGGAGAAGCGCCACCTCCTCAAAACGGGTCGTTACCTCGAATATGTCGCTGCATAATGCAGCCTGCAGATCCCTCGAACATTAGGACTACGTCCCTAGGGAAAACACGCACAACTTCGCCCAAAGCTGCACGTTACTGATGGAAGGAACCTTATCTCTAGAAACGGTCCAACCTGAAGACATAACGCTGAAACGCGCAAAGTCAAATCAACACAAGCGTGTTTCTATGAATGAATAGGTCCTTACGTTTAACTAGTTAGGCAATACGCCATGCAGATGTATGGGGGGAATGGATGTACAGATCCATCCATGCATTCTCGACGGCACTCACTGGAGGCGAGTGGTCAGTTTCACGGCCCGGTCGCTTTACCCCTGGTACCCACAGGATAGAAGGCTGAGTGGTCCCAGAACCGGACGGGACGACGTGGAGAGGAAACAAATGTTGCCCCTTACGGGACTCGAACTAACGAACCCTCGGCCGTCCAGCCCGTAGTATTTATACGAGACGTTACGTTCAAAATATAGTCATTTTTAAGGAGCGAATAAGCTTTTCGGGTCTGTACCGAAAGGGAAACACATTTTATGCAAAGGATCTATACGGGCGTACGTGTCTTTCGTATGCTATTGTCACGTGTAGGCTGGTACGCGTGGCGAGATTGACGGGTTCTACTTCGGATTATTGCATTTACTGGCACTTTGGTTACAGCCTCTCTTAATCAAACTTAAATACAGAAATACAGCGATATCGCTGATTCACAAACTTTCCATTTCAACGTTGCACACGCACTAGGATTCTCCGTCTTCAGTAGTCGTCGCCGGGCAACGGATCTCAACACAGAAACTAGCACAGTCTCACTGAGTCACACACTCCAAATATTACACATAATTAAGGTAAGGTTTTTTTTTGTGTTTGTGTACAGGTAGAGGCCTTGCGACGAGCTGATCACCCGCCCAAGGAGTCCTACCGAGTGTGTAAGATCTAGAAAAACCGGCGTTCATGGAGGTAGGCCTAGGCCCACTGGGGCTGCAGTGCCAAGGAAAAAAAAGAAGGTATCCTTTTAACACGCCATGGAGGCCCATAGGGTTGTGAGACGTCGAGGCTCCCACATTATCCGGACAATCAGCTCACAAATGGTGGTGAGACTGTCAGCCTTACGCGCCGCCCTTTACACCCAAGAATATTCGTGGTACTCATTTCTGTTAAACTTTTCAAATCATACGTTCCATTCTCGTCCCTGTACTCAACTGGTGAATCCTCCCGGACTATCCACTTTGTCATTGTCACTTAAAAACTGAAACCTGTTATACCTGTAATTGTTGTTATACAGCCTCCGCACCGACCACGCAAGAAAACACAGTCTGTTACTGTAGAGGCGTGTTTACATCGTCGTTGCATAGCAACAGTCGCGGGACGGACACCACAGAAAGTCAGTCACGTGACAGATACTAGTCAGCCCATTGGTGCGCTGACTGTTGCCTACAAACGAGCTATAAACATTGGTCCTATTGTTGGTTGCGCTTACCAGAGATGTTTATCGCGCCGTTGCCTAGCTATACACGTTACAGTATGTGGGCCGCTTTCTATAATATTTATATCGTAGATATTATCACAGAAGACCATAAAATAAAATAATACTTAGCAACGACTGTAGTAAAACATGAAGTGAATAAGAGTCACATAGGAATAAGGAAGCAGCTAAAAAGAAAAACGTGGCTTGCATCTCTCGCTCCTGATGGCCTCAGCGAGAGACCGCAGACCTGCCCCAATCCCAATATTCTTTTACTCCCATCTTTTACATACCAAAAGGTTTCGCAATCTGCCGGTTTACGGAAGTTACGAAATGAGTGTAGTGTTACGCGGGAGGTAAGTCTTTTCTTACAGATTCCAGCGTCTGCAATATAAATCCGCACCACTGCACGTTTCTACCGGTTTGCATTCCAGAAAACGAGTTCTATTCACCACAATATTCCAAACGCGATACGTCTTCAGTCCCTCTGAACCCGCCTTCAATAAAAGAAAATCCGACGCAAGTTGGGCTTACACCAAGAATTCTTCAATATTCTCCGAGTCTGCGTAATATGCGGCAGTGTGGGGTTTATTAACAGTGGGTGCATGGACCCACTGGGTCTGCCTACTGCAGAGCTTGTGTAGCCTCTATTGCCGAACTATACAGAGTCCCAATATCTGTGCAGAGAAACTACGGAAAATGAGACAATGAAGAGCAGAGCGTTCTGAGTTCAAACTCCGTAAAGTTCAGAAAGAGACCGACGTTTAGGAAGAGCATATCGCCTCCATCTTCACATTCGAAGAGTAAACCAAGCAATAAAGCATCAAAAATGCACGGACCCTTAAGATGGTGGGGAAATGGGCCTTCGACACGTAGGGCTCTTTTCTAAGTACCCGGCCTTACAACATATAAAAGGAATTCTTTATCGGGCGAACTATTCCGCGGCCATGGTCCGTCACACTAGACGGCGTCAATATTATGACCAGTAAATATTCAGTACGGAGGCTATGTTCTAGATCGCTCAAGTTAGATTCCTAAACGTGAAATACCGTCTCTACGTCCAGCAAGGAACAGTGGTACATCCAGCTGTATAAGGGGCACCTCGGAAGGAAACTCTCCGGAAAATGAGAGCTTCCGTATGGTGACAGGGTAACACTGATTTTCTTAAGGTCGCCTCTTAATAAGAGGGGGACAAGGAACGTAGGATTCGGAGATGTCACAGCGAAGGTCATTAAGAGTTCAACCTTCTGGGATTTAACGTAATGCAATCAGATGAAAGTCAACCGACGTTCCTAAAGAAGTTTCCTGTTTAGTTTACTCTTCATCCCTGAACATGGAACCGACATGTTACACCGAAACATCAGTTTCCTTTCACCGGATTACACAGCCTTAGGCTGGGGCCACACGAGCGCACAAAGTACGTCCGTTGCAAAGAACGTACTTTATGACGGACGTTGCTGAGGCCACCACACAGATGCAGAATGCGGTGCGCAGTTTTTTGTCTGCAACAGAGCGTAGCATTCGCCTCTTATTTATTTCTACAACGGACGTCATGACGTTCGTTACAACGGACGCATTTTGTGCGCTCGTGTAGCCCCAGCCTTACATCCCATAAGACAAAACTCTGTGGAAGGCGGTAAGCTCGTCGTGTTGGTTTCACGACTCACAGGATGAAAGGGTCGAGACAAAGAATTAACATTAACTTACAGCATAACGACAGCAAGATCGAAATTGCTCCAAACTGTACACGGAAGCAACCGAAGGGGTTCGGGATACATAAGCAGCGTCTATTTGAATCTTGGGGGGGGGGGGAATCTTCATGGTGTTCTATCGAGTACATCTCTCTGAACCGGAACATGTGGTAGCGTAGTTGGTTCACTATTCTACAAGTCGGAAGATCACGGGTTCGATTTCCGATGAGGTCATTGGATTTTTAACCTGACCTAATCCTTCCAGCCGCACTACGGCCTTGGGGTCGACTCAGCCTCAAATGAACACCAGATATCTTCCTGGGAGTAAAGAGCGACCAGCGAGCACGGCTGACAACTCCACCGCCATCTGTGAACCGAATGTATAAAATATGGGAGCTTCGACGACTCAAACCCTATGGGCCTCCACGGACTGTTACAGTGATAGCTTTATTCTACTTTACACGTCTATGAATCACGTTACAGCGAGATTAGCATGAAGAATATTATGTATGTAGCTCATCATCCTAAGGCCTTACATACGAGTAAGTGGCCCACTTACACGAGATGTCTCGATATCGAGGGACACAACGGACACACACACACTATAGAACAATCTGCGCTTTCGTATAGATTGATTAGAGGGTATGACGTATTGTGATGTTTGCACGACTTCGGAGCACACAACGCAGTCACTCGATTGTGAAAATGTCGATAGTGGCTCGAGAAAAGGAACCACATAAACCATTTTCTCACCCCCCCCCAAAAAAAAACTAGATACAGATCGACAAAGCGAGCCGAAACATCGTGACGTTTTACCACAGGCCGTATGTACTTAAAGCAGTAATTTCCGGCAGGGAATACAAATGAGTTCATTATATTAACTGCCGCACAACAAACACAGACAGCAAAGTGATCTCATAAGGCATAGAAATAAGGGGGATACACAGACAGCAAAGTGATCTCATAAGGCATAGAAATTAAAGGGATACAGACAGCAAAGTGATCTCATAAGGCATAGAAATTAAAGGGATACAGACAGCAAAGTGATCTCATAAGGCATAGAAATTAAAGGGATACAGACAGCAAAGTGATCTCATAAGGCATAGAAATTAAAGGGATACAGACAGCAAAGTGATCTCATAAGGCATAGAAATTAAAGGGATACAGACAGCAAAGTGATCTCATAAGGCATAGAAATTAAAGGGATACAGACAGCAAAGTGATCTCATAAGGCATAGAAATTAAAGGGATACAGACAGCAAAGTGATCTCATAAGGCATAGAAATTAAAGGGATACAGACAGCAAAGTGATCTCATAAGGCTAAGAAATTCGAGGGATACACAGACAGCAAAGTGATCTCATAAGGCTAAGAAATTAGAGGGATACACAGAGAGCAAAGTGATCTCATAAGGCTAAGAAATAAGGGGGATACACGGACAGCAAAGTGATCTCATAAGGCATAGAAATTAAAGGGATACAGACAGCAAAGTGATCTCATAAGGCTAAGAAATTCGAGGGATACACAGACAGCAAAGTGATCTCATAAGGCTAAGAAATTAGAGGGATACACAGAGAGCAAAGTGATCTCATAAGGCTGCATTATTATTTTTAAAACACGGAAAGTACGCTAAAAAAGAAAAGAAAAAGAAAAGTTGACACGAGTGACACTACATAACCGATATAACTAGAAGGATTCTACTCCGGTAACTGAGTGACCTTTGCTGCCGCAGCCCCCCCCCCCAAAAGAAAAACCTTGGTTAATCTTTGCGACAGGGCACATAATGGCGACCAAGGCTGCGTGACATGGTGACACGGAAATATCTGTAACACGTTGATAAAGAATCTGATCTTTAAGATATTAATATACGTGCTATGGAACATGAATACGAATGTTTTCTTTTATCTGTAATTTGAATTTAATCTGCAGCTCGAAATCCAGTCCAGACATTAAAACAAGGGTCTCACGAATCTGCGGCTCAAGTTTGGGCGCAAACATTAAGGTCATGACACACAACAAACAGCAACCTTTTTCAAATGTGACGCTTTCCGTGATATTTAGCGAGCTGCATTATGACCCGTGAAATGCCAGGTCGAGGATCCCCAGAGACAAGCCTGCAACGTTGCGCGCGTCCCGGGCTCCTGGATTCACCTCACCGGAGGGCACAACTGCAGATACGCAAACACCCTTTAAACAAATTCTATGGTTACTATATGTACCACCTGCTCTGATATACCAAAACTCTGCATTCTACACATAGATTATATCGCTGTGCTTTTCGCAATAAACAGCGATTGCTTCCCTCACTCACACACACATGGAATTGAGCTCTTCTTGAGGAGCTGTCAATTGTGTACTACTCAAAAATTTCCTAGTATTTTATGGAACCCGAAGGCTCATTACCGTGTTCACAAGAGCCCTCCACTGGTCCCTATCCTGAGCGAGATCAATCTAATAGATAGGTCGTTTATATCCAGAGGCTTCGTCCAGGTCCGAGGCTTTTCCGAACATTTCCGTAAAGAGCTTATTTTTTACGGTGAGGGGTTGTTAGCACCAAGCCCAAACCCCAAGCTGGTGGACCATCCCTTGTAGGCTGTCCGCGACTGCTTATTAAATACAGGGTGATTCACGAAGTTTTACCCCAACTTAGGGAGGGCATTCCTGAGGTAATTTGGAACAAAAAATGTTAATATACTAATGGTATCCAACTCATAATTAAAGAGATACAGTAATTTGAAAACTGGCGAAAAATCTTTTTTTCTTCGAATTTCAGTCAAAACAAATTAGAAATACAATACAAACACTTTTTAAATCGTTAATGTTTTAGGAAAGAAGCATTCTAAAACCAAAATTTTCTTTCCAATTTCTTAATTTTGCTTTGTGCAACATTTTTCATCGATTTTGTGTTACAAAATTACATTATTTTCAGCATCCCAATCTGTAAACATACCAATGGTTGCATATCACACCCTTCTATCAATCTGTTTCCTTTAAAGTGTAGTGCTTTAGAAGACGACTGCATTTACATAAGATTTTCAGAAATGTCTCCCTTAAGTCAACACAATGCGTCGCACGCGTATGAACCGCTCTGCCTATCTACCTACGGGCAACATTCAAACCTGTCTACCTTATCTGCTGACATAGCTGACTGGAACGTATGGTCGCTCACGCTGAAGCATAGCGCTGCATTCACAATGATGCGTTTCGAAAATCTATTGTTACTCCGTAACTATTGAAAATCGACCAAAAGTGTATAAGGAAATTTTGCACGAAATAACCCAAGGAATATGTACCATAAGCAGGGGTAAAACTTCGTGAATCACCCTGTATATTCGCAGCTTCCCTCCGGCCGCGCTTTACTCCTCCCGAAAATTATTTAATTAATTCCTGGTACTCATTTCTGTTAGAGGCTGAGTCGACCGCAGCACCATAGTGCGGCTGGAAGCATTAGGTAAACTGAAAAAATTCAAAGACCTCATCGGGGCTTGAACCCGCGACCTTTCGGCTTGTAGCATAACCCCTCAACCAACTATGCTGCCGCGTGCCCCGACAAGGAAATCACCTAACAGCATTAAGTGGTTGGTCGTTTTAGGGGAGACGCAACGTGTTTTCTGTGAGGTATGGACCGACTTTTCATATTAATTCAAAGAAATTCCGTCTTTATGAACGGTTACTATAGCACAGATTGCGCGGATATTCTGACGGTCTGCAGACATGCTTAGCCTTCACGACGCCACAGTAACGGTGGGCCCATCTGCCACCTGGAGAAAAGCGCACGGGCCCATCTTTACGTCGCATGTCCTGACGCTGATCTAGTGTTCCCAGGTAGGCTTACAGATTACATCATTGTAAAAAAATAAGAAAAGTAAATGAATACACGTGCTGCATGTTTCTCCACGTTGTGATTACATACACAAAACTGCCACTGAGAAAATTCGCACGCACCGTGAACGCCTCACAATATTTCATAAACATGCACTGCACCCACCACAGAAGTTCGCATGGAAGTTAACTCAGCATTCTTCAGGGCTGGGAACTTGTAACGCCGTGAAATGACCTTCCACGTCATACAGTTCACAAAGGAAGTTTAGGAGTTATAACGGAGCGATTATATGAATATACAGGTTGATTCGCGAGAACTTACAGCCACTTATGGAGCTCATTTCTGAAGACATTTTGAGCAAAAAGCGCCATATAAACCTGGGCCCTATATTCAATATTTACATACTTATGTTCGTAATTGGAAACGCACTACTGTGAACTGATCGCCAGACCTCTCCCCGTTAGATCATTGCATCTGGGGATGGATGAAGGACATTGTTTACCAAAGGAAGGCACAAACACGTCAGGAACTACCGTATTTACGCATGTATAGGCCGCACATTTTTTGCCAAAAATTCAAGAGGAAAACTGGGGTGCGGTTTATATTCGAAATATTCTAAATCACACTTCATTTAAAAAAATTATATTCATAATTAGTAATACAGGGTGTAATACTCCTGACATAATATTCCAAGAAAATTATTTTTTCTATAATTTCTGTCTGAAAATTGTGCTGCGGCCTATACATGCGTAAATACGGTACTTGCTCGCATCATGCACGCTGCTACGGAAATCAGAGATAACAGTGTGCACCTACGTAGAGCAACGTGCGGACAAGTGTATCGAAGGGGAGGGCGGCATTTTTGAAAACGTGTTGCAATCTCTGAAAGACTTTGCAAAATTAAACTACAGAGAATTAAGACCATAGAATTGATTTGTTTTCTGACAACAAAGACATTAAAATAAAGTAATTTTGTATTTAAAATTAAAATTTAGAAACTATCCAATTACAATCGTAACTCTGTAAATATTGAGTACAGGACCCAGGTTTATACGACAACTTTTGATCAAAATGTCTTCAGAAATGAGCTCCTTAAGTGGCGGTAACTCCTCGTGAATCACCCTGTATATTATTGCTGATATAGGATCTAAACGAAGTCACACAGACGCATGCTATTTTGATAGGAAACAGCCATCATACCATGCATAAACGAAGTTGATCGACAAAGTAGTCAACCCGTATGCTGAAAGTTTGAACAACGTTCACGTTGCCATGCACATCGCAAATGATCTACATATCCCCGATGACGTGAAATGGCAAGAGGGGGGGGGGGAAACAAACTCCGCATTAGAGCCTGCTAGTGATTTCGTTGCCCCTGGCCTAGCCTGCGTGTGACGCAGAGATTCCCAACTCGAGTGGAACAATGTAGCACTGTTGTCTGATCATCTCAACTCCAGACGGAGAAGAGTTGCAGACACGACCTTCGTCCGGAGTACACACAGGTATTCCCAAAACTGGCAACGTGCCTGGCATACACGTTACCGTCGGCCAATGCTGTACTCAAGCGGTTATTCTTCCAAGTTACAGCCTGCTACTGCTGTATCAAGTCTAACAGCACCCAGACCTGAAAAGAGGGCAACTTAAATCGTGGCCAGGCTGCATTTCTGACTTATATCCCACGCCGATCTCGGGTAAAGCAGGAGAAGCTACCACCGTGTTCAGTACAAGTTTAGGCTGTATCTCACTGTGTACATATCTGAACAGAATCCGACACGAATGAATGTTACTGCTTACAGCGCCATTAAAGCATCGAAATTCAAAACAAGCTGTGGAAAAACAGCTAATCTCTTTTCCGCACATTCATCTTCTGGTGTCATAATTATCAGCTTTCACAGCGCAGTCGCTATAGCGACTGACTACGGGTTGGATGACCGAGGGCTCGCGGTTCCAGTCCCGGTAACGTCAAAAATTTTCAGTTCTCCATGTAGTCCAGACCGGTTCTGGGGTCCACCCAACCTCCTATTAAAAGGGTACCGGGGTCTCTTCCACCGGAATTAAAACGCCCGGGGCGTGAACCTGGCCACTCACATCGAAATTACTGCCGACGTAAAGAAAACGTGGAACTATAAATCCACTCCCACACACGCCTTCAAGACGTGAGGAGGAAACCTACTCTGTTGGAATAAGCTAACTCCAATCACGCCGGTTTTTTAGAATACCTGACGATGGGCGAAGTCAAGCAACTCTGAGGAACAAAAATATTTAGCACAAACATTCAACTGCAACAAGCTACTGTTGACTTCGCTCGCATCCGGGCACCCTGTATAACAGCACTGATGATGATAATAACAAAACATAAGCAGATATAGGATTTGAAGTTCTCGCAACGGTGCCCATTTTGACTACCATCTTCTTGGATATAACATCCGCTGAAAGTCAACAGAGATTTCGGAGGACTATCGTATCCATCTTCAGGATAGAATAAGCAGAGAAAGATAGGAATGCCTGCAGCGATGAGAAATGTTTTATGATAGAAATAAAAAGGAAGAAAGGCGTTTGGAGTTGTACGTTTTCCGGAAATATGAAGACTGGCACACGCAAGGAGGGGTGAGAAGGGAAAGGCTGAAAAAAAGAAAAGGAATTTCGATGGAATTGGAAAACTACGAACGTCAAAAGACAGATAAGGAAGAGACGTCAGTCAAACAAAACCCAACCCTCACACGTTTTGTGTAAACGGAGGGCTGCGAGCATATCCGTGGCACACGTAAGCCCTGAACATCCAACCATATCACCAGTAATCCAGACGAGCAACGTAACGATTTCCACGCCCAGAGGATTAGCACTCAGAAAACTCGCTGCCATTTCCAGAAACCTAAACTTCTTGCAAGCTAATCTACTTTCCAAGATGATACCTGGGGACGAATAGAAGAGCAGAGATCCCCTAGGCCACAGGAAGTTCTGTAAACACTGCTGACGTCTACCTCTCTCCCAGGCTGTAACGCTTATCCTAAACGTTTTTTTTTATTATTGCTAGTGGGGTGGGACTAAGTCGCTTGTACTGCGGCCACTTCTGGCCTATTGTACCAGCCCCAGATGATAGGTGAGGGGGATTGTGGAGCAATTGGTGGAATGAAGATTGGCAGGGGAAACCGAAGTACTTAGAGACAACCTGTCCCAACGACACTTTGTCCACCACAAATCTTAACTTGACAAGACCCGAGCCACCGCGGTGGGAAGCCAGCGACTAACCGCTTGAGCTATGGCGCGGCCTTATCCTAAATGTAAAGACGTCGCTGAGGTGGGGACGAAGCGGGTCGTGCCCTGTAGTCTGCAATCGAACTACACAGACAGAGCGACATCCCCATGTCGGAAAGTTAGTGCCAACTTCAGCTGATAGAGAGTGTCGCTTGGTCAGCGCAACGGATCCTCACAGCAGTTAATCTCTGTTCTCTAGACCCGAGCCGCTATTTTTCCATTCAAGTAGCTCCTCAATTACCCTCACGAGGCTGAATGGACACCGTTCCAGACCCACTATTTCTCAGAAAATCTGGCAGCGTCGGGAATCGAACCCGGAACCACTGAATCTGTAGCCAAGAGCTCTGGGCACTAGACCAAAGAGACCGTCGGGGTGTTGCTATACCTCCACATTATTGGCCTCGGCACTATATATAGAGGTGAGTAGACCTCATTGCACAATGGACTGTGTGGACCTCACAGAGCATGTATGAACACTGTGCAGAAAACAAATCCCTTGCCATGCCGGGAATCGAACCCTGATCTCAGCAGTCCATCACGCAGCGCAAAGCTATACCAAGATACGGCGGCTCTCTGATACAAAGCGTCAGAAAGCACTGGACGCTAAATATAATTAGAGACTATACACGTATTTCTTCATGACTCCGGTGAAAAATACGCTAATCGCCAAAATGAAAACTGTTTACTCTCCGTGTCAACTGAAGTTAAAATGAGTCAGTAGAGGAGAAATCCTTCCGATGAGATCAGCAGAGCTTACTTAATAAACCATGCAAATATACAAACTTGCTATTTCCACACAATGTCCAGAGCCTAACAGAACCCAGCTTAGTCCTTCCAAGATGCCTTCAATATGGAGACACGAAAAAGGAACATCTAAACGAGAGTTCTTAACGGCAGGGTTCCAAAAGAAATTAAGAACTGAAACAATAAGGGGCAGCTCAGTCGATATAGCGGGTGGCTAAGGGCTGGATGACCGACAGGTCGGAGTTCGAGACCCGGTACGGTTAAGAAATTTCCCATCTCTATGTCGCCTAGACCGCCTCTGGGGTCCATCAAGCATCAAATCCATTGGGTACCGGGGGTTCAAACTAACCACTCACCTTCAGCTAGTGCGGAGGTCAAGAAAATGTGTACCTATACAGTTTTACTTTACCTTTAACAGCGATGATATCTGTTAAAGTATAAGGCCACATAAAGGCTAGCTTAGCGGTACAATACATATGCATACCTTTGCAAAGACGGTAAGTTTGGTAAGTACTATGACCAAGACAAGAGAAATAAACGAATTTTAAAGAAAGAGTGTTTCGTGTACACTAGATTCCGAAAAAATAACATTCATAATGTGCCGTTTGTCTGTACGCTAACGAAATTCCAGAACGGTCTTCCTGAACAATGACCCAACACATTAAAAGGAAATGGCACTTTGCATTATAAAAGAACTCTCTCTAAATCACCTCTAACGATCTTGATTAGACTCCATTCCTTTATGAAGAACAGTGAGTAAACAACAAAGGTAAGGTTAGACCTGCAAAAGTTCTTTCTCTTTACATGTATCATAGCAATTCATTGCACGAACTTCGCGGAGCTGATCCCCTATTGAAAAGCCGCCAGCTGTAAAGCTGCTCAAGAACTTCACACCATTTTTATGGAACCCAAACGTTCACTGCCGTGTTCACAAGAGCCCTCCACCCACTGGTCCCTATCCTGAGCCAGATCTTTCCGGTCCATAGCACCTCATCCTATCGCAAGATCCATTTTAATACTAAACATGCACCTACGTCTTGGTGGCCGCGCAATAGCTCAAGCGGTTAGTCGCTGGCTGTCCACCGCGGCAGCCCGGTTTCGATCCCGGGTCTGGTCAAGTGGGATTTGTGGTGGACAAAGTGGCGCTGGGGCAGGTTTTCTCCGAGTACTTCGGTTTCCCCTGCCAATCTTCATTCCACCAGTTGCTCCACAATCACCCTCACCTATCATCTGGGGCTGGTACAATAGGCCAGAAGTGGCCGCAGTACAAGGGACTTACTCCAACCCCACTAGCAATAAAAAAAATACGTCTTGGTCTTCCTGGTGGTTGTTTTCCTTCCAGCTTTCACGCAAATATCCTATATGCATTCTTCTAAAATTTAATACACATGGTTTAATTTTAATATAAAATTACAACTGTAACCGCTGTGGTCTAGTGGTTGGCGTTCCTGGCTACAGATCCAGAGATCCGGGTTCGACTCCCGCGCTACCAGGTTTTCTGAGAAGTAGTGAGTCTGGAACGAGGTCCAATCAGCCTCGTGAGTATAATGGAGGAGCTTCTTGAATGGAAAAGTAGAGGCTCCGGTCTAGAAAACCGAGATTAACGGCCGTGGGGATCCGCTGCGCTGACCACGCGACACCCTCTATCCGCTAAAGTTGGCACTAACTTCGTCGACAAGCGACGATCGTTTGGTCGGTATAGTTCGCTTGCGCAGTAAAGCCACGGAGTTTTTATAACTGCAACTTTAAAATCAACTTCACAGAGCGCGATCGGGTTTCCTGGGACGGAATATGTCGTTACAGTCAATTACGTCACAGCGGGAGAGTGCACCTGAAGATGAATATCTGGTTTCTGTAATTTACACTCAGAATAATGAAGCAAACAATTAGGGCGCTATGTCTGTATACCTTTCTGACGCAAACATTCCACCCCCCCCAACCACCCAATTTCGCGTATTAAAACAAATTGCGCAGAGTCCCCTCCCTAAGAACACAGAGTTTTGTCATCCGTGGAGTGCACAGACGAGGCGAGATACCACAGGAAACCATCTACGGCCCAACTTATGCACACGAGTGCGCATGTCAGAAATGTAAATCAAGCTTTATGTTGCAATGGCGTAATGGCCCCCGTTCAAGAAAAGATGACGGATTCAATTACTTATACAAAAAAAGGGGGAAATCGATACGGCAAACACGCCACAGCCCATACATATGCAAATTAAATCCCTCTTTCTGCGCTCATGTATTAATGTCACTCACAAAGAAAACAGAACGAATTACTTTCTCAAAAAGTATCATTACGCCCCAGTGTCAGAATGATGCTTTTTTTAAATGCTGAATGGTGCGATAACACAATACAAAATTGGCGACTATATCTCTCTGCCGGATAACTTATCAAAACCCGATTCAGGAGGAAATTAAGAGGCGATTGAACTCGGGTAATGCTTGTTACAATTCAGTACAGAAGCTTTTGTCTTCTCGTCTGATGTCCAAAAACATAAAAATTAGAATATACAAAACTATAATTTTGACTGTGGTTCTGTATGGGTGTGAAACTTGTTCTCTGACATTAAGGGAGGAACATAGACTGAGGGTGTTTGAGAACAGGGTGTTTAGGAGAATGTTGGGGCCGAAGAGAGACGAAGTGACAGGAGATTGGAGAAAATTACATAATGAGGAGCTTCATAACTTGTACTCTTCTCCAAGTATAATTAGAATTATCAAGTAAAGGAGGGTGAGATGGGCAGTTCATGTAGCACGATTGGGCAATAGGAAGAATGCATATAGGATATTGGTGGGAAAGCCAGAAGGAAAGAGACCACTGAGAAGACCAATACGTAGATAATATTAAAATGGATCTTAGATGGGATGGGATGTTATGGATTGAACAGATCTAGCTCAGGATAGGAATCAGTGGAGGGCTCTTGTGAACACGGTAATGAACCTTCGGGTTCCATAAAATGCTGGGAAATTCTTGAGTAGTTACAGATTTGGCGGCTCCTCAATTAAAAGGAAAAGTATTGACTCAAAATGTGTTACTCCCCATATTTTCCAAATGTGTCGCATGCAAATTTACTTACCCAACCGGTTTTGCCATTCAACCACGCTGACATAATTTGCCACTTCACAGATATTCGTTTCATTGTATGGGAAACTGCTTGAAGCAGCTGCAGATCTTTACGAAGCTATATTTGGGCGTTTATAACAACGATCTCTTATTGAGAAGTTCAATTAGAGATTTATGTAATGCAGAGCACTACGAAGCTACATTAGGGCCTTAACATGCAGTCCCCACCTCACTTCCTTTAACAAACCATTCTGAAGAAACCAGCTTCGATATGAGATTTATGTAACGCAGCAATTTCCTTCGTCAAATCCCACAAGAGAAACATCTTCCACGCTACACCACAGGGAAATCCTAAAGGCGCGTCCACATTATTCGTGCTCGTGCTCGTTGGGAGACTCGTCTGGCTTTTACTTGTACTTGTAAAACTTCGTCCACACTACTTCAGTTGCTCGCCAGGCTTCGGCGCGTGAGGATCCGTATATTTACTCGTGTGCATAGGCTGTAGTGGTATTTTAATTTATTGGCTACAGTTTTTAAATTAAAAATATAAAATTTGCTTGTCTCGTGACTTGTCATATCGTCCCCATTACTCGCGAGCATAGCGAGTCACACGAGCACGAGTAATGTGGACGCGCCTTAAGAACAGACTAGAGTCAGTAACCCACCAGGAAACAACCCATATCTCAAGTGACTCTGCTTAACCGATACCGAGTTGAATGGCATGCCGGTAGACCGTTGAGCAAACTTGAGATATTAAGCACTCGGCGTAAGGGAACCAATTCGCAAATATTGAAGTGAGGGCTTCCTGTATATACTCTCCGTATTTCCTTCAAGGCTGCTAAAACCACACAGACTACTACAAAACATTTTATTTTCGCCTGCGAAGTTCAACTGCTGTCTCAGCAATATCAACATAAGGCAATATACGCACAATTTTGGAACGAGGTAACAGTACACTGCTCCTGTCGAGGCAGCCTAAGCCCCCTCAAGTGCGCTCCTATTGAGTTCCAATCGCAATCAGCCTATCCCTTACGATTATTTTCCTACATTATCATTTCCTTTATGAGAATGAGCAGCCGTATCTAAATACTTCATTTCACCAATTTGTAGAAAGCATTTCCATCTCTTTACAATTTATGCAACTACAGGAAGACGTTATTGGTAACAGTTACAGAATAGGTTACCGATAAAAAGTAAAAGTAAAGGTATCCCTGTAACAGGCCATGGAGGCTCATAGGTTTGTGAGACGTCGAAGCTCCCACGTTTTCTAGACAACCGGCTCACAGATGGCGGTAAGGTTGTCAGCCCTACGCGCCGGCCGCCCTTTACCCCCAAGAATATTCCTGGTATTAATTTCTGTTAGAGGCTGAGTCGACCCCAGGGCCATAGTGCGGCTGGAAGGATTAGGTAAACTGAAAAAAAAATTAATAACCTCATCGGTATTCGACCCCGCGACCTTCCGGCTAGTAGCATAGTACCTCAACCACGTTTACTGTTCAGTCCGTGCAAAGTGGTAAAACAAGAATGGAGCTAGAGACCTGGTGATCAGCTCATGGAGTTTCAGGATGGGCGACTTTCGAATCTGAGACAATAAAATAAGGTATTGAGTCCCGCGGGACTGGGACCCGAGAATGACTGCGCCGGCGAGGCCCAGCAACAATTGCAAACGACACACCGAAGGACTATAATCACAAGTGTTCAGCTCAAAAAAAAAAAATACTGGTCGTGGGTCTCAAGGGGCTTGGCGCCAAGATGAAGTGTTTGGCGTTAAACTGCCAGTCGTAAAGTAAGTCTCGACTCCTCACTCTGAATGTGTTCATGTGGCAGTCGCACTGAGAAGACATCATCACGTGTGCTGTAGTAGAGTGATATTTGGAAAGTGTAATTCTGGGAGATTGTTACAGTTCTTGTATTAACATCCGTTGCCGAGAAGCGGACAGCGTAGACTGTAATAGACTGAGGACACAAGTGTGCGTAACAGTGAACTATAAAGCGTGGAAACAACGACCTGAAAGTGGTTAATAAATCCAATAATCAGAAACCCCGTCTATAATCACTTGAAATCGTGAGAGCATCATTCCCTAGCGTCAGGGGTTATATGCCCATCTTTCCAGAACACTATCATGGCATTTATTATGCCTGCTGTTGATCGATTTCTGTTAACAGTACTTACACAAGACGTAAAGACGGCAGTGTGCACACGCTAACACCTCGATCGCTAGGTTAAGGTAAACAGAGGCACGCAGGACTTTCACTTACCTGCAAGAGAACAGAAAACATACAATTACAAATCTGACGCGATCAGGATGAAAAGTGGAAATATTTAACAGGAAACTGAGACAATACTGAAAATCAGTGGCTAAAACAGAATGCCGTCTTGTGGGATGTGGCGCCGTGTAGATCTTGTGTGAACCGACGTTTCGTTGGACCGTATCGCGTCCTTATTCAGGGTGGAAAAATCGGCGAGCGAGGAACCGACGTTATCAGGTGGCTGCAGACTACAGCTACTCCGAAACGCCAGTTCACACAAGATCTACAGGGCGCCACATCCCAGAACACGGCATTCGTATTAATCGAGGCCGTGAAAACCTCAACACAGTGGCCAATAAACCTCACATCTCTATGGCTCTTAAAGCCTTTTGGACCATCGCCACCTTTTCAATTTCTTAATCTTCTACACAGACTGTAGGACGCCTTGGACAGCGGATCAGCCTGTCGCAAGGCCGCTACCTACACTCAGAACAACACCAACACAGAATATACGCACAGAGACATGCCTCGAGTGAGATTCGAACCCACGATCCAGTGTTCGAGAGGACGAAGACGGTTCATGCCTTAGACCGCGCGGCCACTGTGCTCAGCAGACCCTACACATCAGTGAACTTCTATAGCTTCATTATCGTCAAATGAGTATAACTTCGAATGAAAGCGCCCTACTTTGCAACCCTCAGTGGAGGACCTTGTTTGGGACAAAGTTTCATGTTCAGTCCCGGTGAAATGGTGAGAGGCGAAGCGGCACCTGTAAATATTCGAATACTGAACAAGACTATAAGCCACCCGTCGAACTACTGCGACGCAAATTCACTCACCGCAAGTAGGAAACAGCCCATAATCAGCTCTGCTACTTGCACCAAGTAAGACATACCGAAGTTTCGTTCAACGCTAAGAGATTCGGGATGTTACCCGTGACCTGTATTTCGAGCAAGGCGTGTATGTGTGTGTGACACAAGTCTGTACCAAGGGGAACGATAAATCCATCTAGCATGGTCGCCCTACACTGCGATAAGGATCATACCTGTAAATGACGAATCTAGCAATAAACCTCTTCTCTGGAAGCACATAAAAGAAATACAACTGTAAGGAGATCTGCAGTTAGCCCTCTGATGTACCAATTTCATCTAATTTACTTCTCAGAAAACATTATGCGTCCCAATACTAAGATGACCTGGCCAATGCTGCTTAGGGAAATAACAACTGTTCATTAAAATAAAAACAAAAATATTGTCTGTCGGAAAACTGCAGAGATTCTTAATGTTTAAGCAAGTGATACGTATAGTTACCAGAAGCTACGTTTTGTAGCAGTCGATCAAAGTTGCCGCGTGGTCTAAGGCAGTGTTTCTCAAGCGCCCGTCCGCGGCCCGTCCGGGCATCAATTACCGGGCCACGGTCTCACAAAGGTTGAGAACCACTTGTCTAAGGCGTGAACCGCCTTCACCCGCTCAAACAATGGGATCGTTGGTTCGAATCCCACTTGAGGCATGGATGCCTTGTGCGTTGATTTTGTGTTTGTGTTGTTCTGTGTGCAGATAGCGGCCTTGCGACGAGCTGATCCTCCGTCCAAGGAGTCCTACAGACTGTATATAGGATTAAGAAACTGTAAAAAGCGACCAAGGTCCAAAGGGCTACAGGGCCAGAGAGAACGCGAATGTTTACTACTTGGTCGCTATTGTTTTAAATGCTAACCCTGTATAAGGAAAATTTGCTTTACACGATACATTCCATGTTTTCCGAGGTTACAACGTTTGTCTGAACCGGTCTCTTCTTTGTGAATTTGTGCGTACGAAATATTTCCTGAAACACGTATCTAAGATGCACGTAAGTGAAGAAGTGGTAGTCTAAGGTGTCCAATGTAAATGCTAACGTAAAGGGGTAGACACAAACTGGCACTATATGAGAAAGGTAACGGCAAACGTTCGCCTATAGGCGCGTTATTGCGGTTAAGGGGGCCATATGTTCACGTCAAAGCTAACACATATCCATTCGCCCGAACAAAACAAGCACGAAACCCTCATTTACGATCAAAATTTGGTCTGGAGACAAGTGCTGTATTATCTGTTTTCGCAAATACACTTGTCAGTTAACAGGGAGTAATTACCCGAACTGACGATAATACGTCACATTTTCATGGAGGCTGAAGGTAAGTGCCATGTTCGTGATTTGTATTAATGACGTCAACAGGCATACAGACTGAAGTGCAGTGGACTAAACGCTTGCCAGATCGCACAACCGCACCGACGGAAATGTCACACTCAGCTGCGTTGGCCATGAGGGGATCAATGCTTTAATACGGGGGATCCAGAACTTCACGATACAGGGACCCTCTAAAGTAATCCTTCAATTTACGAGATCGTCAAACTGGGCAGGTCGGCGAAAAGGAAGGTGCGACGCACTAAAGTACACCCATACCAGGCTGCACGGCGACAGCAGGAACATATTATCTCTATTACAATTCTTAATGGGGTGAGGATTAGTCCACATCTGACCTAGTGTACCAGTCCCAGATAACAGACGATAGTGAATATGTAGAGATTGGTGGAACGAAGATTGGCTGGGGAAACATAAGCACTCGGAGAAAACCTGCGCCACTTTGTCCACCAAAAATCCCATATGACCAGACCCGGGATCAAACACGGGCCGCTGTGGTGGAAGGCAAGCGACTAACCGCCTCAACTATGAAGCGGCCATCAACAAGAACCTAAAAGCTTTACAACTCTGCTACACTTATAAAAATGTAAAGTTGTCCCTCTACTTAAATAATTTAACACTACGCCATGAGGGCGTATGGGGGAGTGGCTGTGTAGATCCACATTTTCTTGGCCTCTGCACTAGTTGGAGATGAGTGGTCAGCTTCACGTCCCGGTCGCGTTACACCCGGGGGAAAGGGCCCCCGATACCAAGTGGATGGGAGGTTCGGTGAACCCCAGAGCCGGTCTGGACGACGTGGAGAAGAGAACATTTCTGACACTAAAGGAACTCAAACTCCGACCCATCTTGTCGTCCAGCCAGTAGCCAATCGCTATACCGACTGAGACATCACGACTACCCTCTACTCCCATAGTACACGTAAAACTATTTATAAAACGTTCCTGTACACTCACGTACGCATTGTCCTGAAAGCATATATATTAAATCAGACCTGCGGGATGTTTTCATTTAAAATGATACTTGAGAAGCCGAGGACCCGCCTTAGACAAGGTCGCGAGCCACAGTTAGAGAAACGACGCTTTAATCTAACATGGGCCGAGCATTGGCAACGCAGATGTTCGCATCGCACGGTCTACCGACACTTCAGTACGTCGAATCAGTACAAATGAGCTCAGAAAACGGTTATTTCTATGTGACGCTTGAGGTGTACGATGGGGTACCCAAAAGAAACCGAACTAATTTTTTTCTGGGCAGAGCTTTTGTAGTACTGCGTTTTGCCGCTATGAGCGCATAGAGCTAACATTACTGAGTCGATAAGCCGACTACCGTTGCTTCAGAAGGTAAAGACTAGTTTCGGCAGAGTTTATAGTGACAACTGTTTTGTGTGATCGTCGTTTTTGCAATGGCTGATTTTCGTGAACAGCGTGCGGCGGTGAAATTCTGCTTTTTGCTCGGGAATAGTGGAACAGAAACTCTTGAAATGTTAAAAACGGCGTACAAGGACGATGCTATGGGGAAAACTCAAGTGTTTTGAGTGGTTTTCCCGTTTCAAAAATGGTGAAATGTCAATTNTGAAAGAAGAGTCCCTTGTCCTCGAATGAAAAGAGATATGAAAGGAAAGCGTTTTGCTGATGTTGCTGAGGTGAAGGAAAAAACGACGGAGGCGCTGTCAAGCATCTCAAAAGATGAATTTAGACAATGTTTTGAAAAATGGAATAAAATACTAGACAAGTGTATTAGTGTAAGTGGAGAGTACTTTGTGCTTAAAATTTGATTAAATAAGTTAAAAAAAAATAAGTTCGGTTTCTTTTGGGTACCTCCTCGTAGGTATGACACAACATAGTACTGCGTAAACGTCCTTTCTGTTAAGTGCTGTCTTCTGGAATGTGACGCCGAAACGTCGGTATGCCTCTACCAGACTACATGGCATCACATCCAAGAAGACACCGACGTGCACACCTCGTCTTTCCTATACAAATGCCGAACGAAACATCTGTTAATTTAATACACTTAAAGGAGGCCTGGTGCTTCGGCTGAATATAACGCGCAAGCCTACTGGCATCTGCACCGCGATAACTTCTTTATATGAGAAAGTGGCTTTTATTGGTCGTAATACGTGTAGTTTGCACACTCAGTGATGGCCTCATGAACACGGCACCCGCTTTCATAAAATGCGGGGAATATGTCCCCCAGCTGAATGACTATTAGCTTCCCAAAGGCTCTGCTCCATGGAGTTTGTACTCATAATCAACAGCTCAGATGTTAGCAATGATGATTTATATGGATTGATATTTTCCGCTTAATTTCTCCTGATAATATAACTAATCGCCGAAAACAGTGGCCACGCGTTCAAAGGCATGAACCGTCTTTGTCCGCTCGATCACTGAGGTCGGGGCTTCGAACCGCAATAGAGGTATGGATGTTTGTGTGCGTTTAAATATTTAGCGGCCTTGAGACGGGCTGATCCCTCGGCCAAGGAGTCCTACCGTGTGCAGGAATAAGAAACCGAAAAAGCGGCCAAGGTCCATTAGGGCTGCAGAGACACAGAAAAAAAGAATATAACTAGGCACAGATATTTATCGTAAAGGGACAAACATAAGAGTAAATGATTCATAAAGGTAAGACAAAAGGTAAAGCTATCCCTGTAACGGGCCGTGAAGGCCAATAGCGTTGTGAGACGTGGAGGCTCCCACATTTTCCAGACAATTGGCTCACAGATGGCGGTGAGGTTGTCAGCCGTACGCGCTGGCCGCACCTTTATCCCCAGGAAGATTCCTGGTACTTATTTGTTAGAAACTCAGTCGACCGCAGGGCCATAGTGTGGCTGGAATGAGTAGGTCAATTGAAAAACGTCCACCTAATCGGGACTCGAACCCGCAACCTTCCGGCTAGTAGTATCACAGAACATCACATAATCCTTTACCTAAACATTTTAATAGACTACGAAATACAAAATGCGATACAACAGAGTTACGAGATACTGAAGAAATATTTAAATCCTAAGAAGTTTAATGTCTTTT
Organism: Cryptotermes secundus; assembly: GCF_002891405.2. Classification (NCBI taxonomy): domain Eukaryota; kingdom Metazoa; phylum Arthropoda; class Insecta; order Blattodea; family Kalotermitidae; genus Cryptotermes; species Cryptotermes secundus. The sequence goes on from NW_019739208.1 coordinate 859,540, forward strand.
ATATAATACACCCGCAGAAATATCAAGACAGCCAGTTAATGATAAGAGAAAAAACAAATATAAAACTACAAACATTAATTGTTATGCCGCATAGTATACTATATTTATACGAACTAATTAACCAACAAATTAAATATATTGAGCAGAGCCATGCTGACATTCGTTCAAATGCTACAAACCCCGCCCACCCCCCACCCCCCTCTCTTCCAAGGCAATTATGCAGCCCGAAGTTTCACAAGACCCGCCCCTACGTCACAACTTGACAAATGAAATTACTAACATTTGGACATGTGTGACGTAATGAACGAGACAACACCGCAATATCTGATATCAGAGCGCGGGATAATTGGTCCAGGAATATTACTGGCAACAATTTCACTGGGGGGGGGGGATAAAAATAAACGAGGACAAGTAATTCCTCAAAGCAACTGTCACTGTCCACTCTCGCATCCATGGAGAGCGAAGCAGTACAATTGCCACCCACAAACGAAATGTACCAACATCTGGAGTGACGTGAACATTCTATGAGAACACATGGTGGACGGCGAAGCTTGGTTAATGCGTAATCCTGAATGATGCAACCCATCCGACAGCAACTGCTGATTCAATTAGCTAACCGATGATTCACTTTTAAGTGGGGATTCAAGTTTACAGTTAACCGGACCATCCGTGCCAATAAGCCAAGTTCATGGGCCAGTTCAGGGACCGCTTCTCTCACCTTGATACTGCATTCAAACGCTTGTAATATCGATTCCCGACTGCGAGAAAAGATTTATCTCTGCTCCACAGCTTCCACTCTGGGGCGCATCCGGTCTTCTCTTCCCTGGAGGTAAGGCGGCCTGAGTGTGAAGCTGACCAATCGCCGCTATCTAGTGCCAAGGTCAAGAATAACGGGATCATACCTCTAACCGCCCCCCGTACTAATGACATATGCAAGAAACCGGTGTCCCACGAACAAGCAGTATCAAGTTAGGACTGCACGAGGAAGTTCAGACGACACTGCGGAGCTGCTTGCACAACGAAATGTTACCTCCATACAATGGAACACAACTGGCCTGAACTACCCACCGAAGAGATAAAGTACAGTCGTCCCTCTGCTTAATTAAGTACCGTGCCATGAGGACGCATGTGGGAGTAAAACTATGCATACTTAATCTCGTTTCCGGGGAATAATGGTCAGCTTCACAACCCAGAACACCGCACTTTTCGACAAAATACAAACTGTCTAATTTTGTAACTTGGATGGACCGCCTCTGTGGTCTAGTGGTCAGAGTTCCTGGGTTAGATTCCAGGCGCTACCAGATTTTCTGAGAAGTAGTGGGCCTGGAATGGGATTCACTGAGCCTCGTGAGGATAACTGAGGAGCTATTTCAAGGAAACAGCGGCTCCGGTCTAGAAAACAGAGATTAATGGCCCTGGGGATCCGTTCCGCTGACCACACGACACCCTCTATCCGCAAAAGTTGGCACTAACTTCGCCAAGCGGCGGTCGTTCGGTCGGTATGGTTCGCTTGCGGACTACAGACAACGGAGTTTTTGTTTCTGTTTGTAAGAACCAACACTAAGCTTCGTGTTTCCGGCTCAATGAGGTCTTTAAGCATCCTGTGAGGCATCAATGACGAGTTCTGAACTCCATGTTCTTGACGACAAAATACCAGTTGGAAAATTTAAAAATCTATGAATATGAGAATCAACGCCTCGCTTCGTGTAGCATGAGTGCTGAAGGTACGCTGCAAGACTACTGTAGCCTAAGACACAAAACATTGCCCAAAAATTCCAACTTGTAACTCAATTTCGTAAGAAGGCGTCAATGAGGCAGCGGAAATCGACACAAAATAAACACTTTCATTTTTTTTCGAAATAAGTACAGTACCCTAACAAGAAATTTTGAGAAAAACGAATCACCTATCTCCTTTTATATCACGGACCTCACAGAAAATGAAGCGCTAACCTTTATTCCATTGTTGCGGTAACATTCGTACCAAACAGTCGCCGTGTAGCGATAGAGAGGATACACATATGGACATACAAACTGACGGGAGGCATTCAAATTGAGATGGACTCAGGCGTCATGACGTACATACCAAGTTTCATAGATATTGGTTCAGGCATTCGAGAATTTGGGGGGGGGAGCGAAGAACAGCAAGGTGATCTCATATGCCTACTTCATTTAAAAAACAAAAGATAGGTTTATAAATCACAACTTAAACAGTCTGTATGCTATCAACTTTCGACGGGAAAGGTAGTAAATAGAAGGTGGCTTCTGAATTACTGATGACATCACCAGAGAAGTTTATAACACGTGTTAGCATCTTCAGATTGACACTGAATATTTATTTTTCTTTTCCAAGTCATGTTCAGAAGGTGCAGAACTGTTAATGGCAGCTCGGTGAACTCTTATAGTACATCGTAATTTCTATATTTTAAACAGGATGCAGTAGAAAATCCCTCAATACTGAAGTGCAAAACCCTGAAGTGTAACATGGATAGGGAGAGTACGCGGATAGGACAATGATGGGAAGACGGGCGTGCGGTTGACAGCTGCGGGTGGCATTAGGCCCTGCCCAAGGAAACTGAACCTGCCCTTCATGCATGTAGGAGACTTTGATACGAAATACCTGTCTCAGCACAGCACAGCACAGCACAGATACAGAACAACTCACAACACGACACAAGCCAACTGACTGGTACATTCGGCGTTCCGATGTAAAAGTGCCATATTAATCCCAACACCGGCAGCTCTGCTACTAGATTCGTACATCACCACACGGACTTCTGTGTTAACCAGGCAACTGATGTGGCTGCAGCAAGATGGAGCACCTCATTTTGGCAGGCAGATTCTGAGACGTCGAGGCTCCCACATTTTCTAGACAGTCTGCTCACAGATGGGGGTAAGTTTGTCGGCCTTACAAGCCGGCCGCCCTTTACTCCCAGGAAGATTCCTGGTACTCATTTCTGTTAGAGTCGACCCCAGGGCCATATTACGGCTGGAAAGATTAGGTCAATTTAAAAATTCAATGACATTGGGATTAGAACCCTCGACCTGCAGGCTTATAGCACCGTGCCTCAACTACGCTACCAAATGCCCCAAATCATCTCCCATACACGAACAAAATAGTTCTTAAACGTCTGGTTTCGCATTTTTCGCATTCGGAGTGGCAACGCTTGCTTACGGGGAACTCGCTTTGGGCGATGTGAGATCTCTGAAGTGATTCATCGGGTGAAACGAGGCTGAGGTCTCAAGGCCGGTTTTGAATATCTGGATATTACTACGCATTCTTCATTAATACTTATCCGTCGTCTGCATGACATAAAACATGCAACATGTGGAAATAAAACTCGCTTTTTCTTGATGGGTGTGAAGGGCGAACTGATGAATGCACGTCGTCAAACAAAGCTTAATTACTTTTGGTGTGGAAGCGGTTCTTGCTGGAACCTAGTTTCGCTCACGTGACCTCTCGCTGCCTCCAGACACGTTGAGAAAATGCTGAAGCAGAAGGGTGTGTCGTACTCACGACATGCTACCAGAAATGCATTGTTCTGACGATAACAAAGCGCGCTGCTTCATTCATTGCGAAACAAAATGAACCAATGAAAAGTGGTCTGCTCCTCACGAAGCTCCTTCGCGTGCATGCTCCAGCCCCTAGGAGGTGGCCACCTTTATCTCCCAACTGAAGAAAAAGTAAAACCGACATTTCATACAAGACACAAATTCCTGTACAAAAACAAGTCACCGGAGAAACGAAACACAGAACTGCCAACGTGATGGACATTTAGAAGCGTTGCGGGCTCTCGCCTTCAGAGATGCCAGCCATAAGACGTAAATTGATCCATCCACAACAAACTCAGCACTGTATATGAATTCCTTACAGAACTGCCAGAGTGGGTCATTTACAGGCGTTATTTGACACTAACTTCGCCGACAAGCGGCGGTCGCACGGTCGGTATAGTTCGATTGCGGACTAAAGCCACAGAGTTCTGTTCTTGTTTGTTATGGGATGGACGTTTAGAAGCGTTGTGGGCTCTTACCTTCAGAGAAGCCACCCACAGGATGCAAATTGATCCATCCACTACCTCATACTCAGCTCTGTATCAATTCCTTGATTTCGGTCGAACTCGGTTAAAAAACAACACGCTAATCGCCTTAAGAACGGCACAAAAATCAAAACCACATTTCAATTCGCGCAACGTTAAACTGCAGCACGAGCAGCATTTCAGTAAGTTGATGAGAAGTAGGGAAGATTATCCTGAAATTAAATGTAGACGTGTGGCTGGGTTCAAGCTCCGGCTGCATTATGATTAGGAAAGAGACACCGATCTCCACAAGACATGAGGCTGCAAGATTCCGAAATCCTGGACGCGGTGCTCACCCTTCCAGTACCTCTCTTCAATTGTTTCCTGGATCTCACGTTCAAGGTTCCCAGTACTAAGAGTGTAACTTCTGCGTGGACGTCACGTAACTGTTGATGTACTGCCGACAGGTTAAAAAAACGGGGGACACCAACTACATGATTGATGCGGCCAGGCACGCTGAATTACGTGCACTAAGGCCCGTCCACATTACTCGTCCTCGTGCGTCAGAAGCTTATTGCTGCCGGAAAATCAGGATCTGGAGCTGACGAAATGGACGTCCAAACTGGTTTGCATACAAACCCTTCGCATTTCTTCACAACAGATATCAGCTCCAGATCCTGATTTTCCGGCACCAGTAAGCTTCTGACCCACGAGCACGAATAATGTGGACGGGCCTTTATACTTAATTTTTAAACATCGGCAATGAATTTCAAATATGGGTCACACAAAACTCGGACAGTTATTCGGCTGAAGCACTTTACGACGTTATGACACCAAATAAACGAGATGCACTGTCGCAAACAGCTTTCATGCATAATTCGTACCTCATAAAACCTAGCACGCTACGACCCTCATTCCGTCTATATGTTAGTTAGCTGCCCAGGTGTATGTATACACCATCAACACAGACCATAAAGTCCTCCGAGAAAGGTAGTGAACTGAGATCGGATTGGCCGTCGTCACCACATGCTCGCTGCTAATAATCTGTCACTCTTCAGCCACAACCTGACTCTAACCGTGATCATTTCGACCACGAAAACGGAGGCGGAAATATAGTCCGAAACGATGTTCCTCTAAGTGTCACGCCCCGCCACAATCTCTTTAACCACTGATGCATTACCACATTGTCATTTACAAAGAAGACGGTAGGAACTAAGACATACGCACTTGGACGAGGACAAGGGCACATCGTGACTAATAGCCGTACATATTTCTCTGCTTAACATTGCCGGTAACAACCTCGGCTCAACGATGCGCTTCTCAACATGAACAAATGCCCCTTAAGCGTGTCTGACTGACGGTCTGACAGCTCAAGAACAGCGTCTATTCCAGTGTGTTAACGAGGAAACATAACGACGCCGCTCCATTTGTTACCATCACCAGTAGATTATGCAACGACGCTGTTTCCGCTGAACATGTCACGCGGCATCAAAGAATAAAGCACTGTCGTCAATCACAACTCCCTATTCCGCCTTTCCCTACTGCAGACCTAGAAGACGACTTCCATTCGCAGAACACACAGATTTCTCTCTTGGCCACCACGACCAAGCCAGTCTCTGAGGACCGTTCTACTTCCTACACAAATTAGGCTTGCCGACGACATAACCCCTCCAGCGCACATGGCCCAGAGCAATGAAACTGACACTCAAATCTAATGGACTACCTATCAGACGGGGTACCGAACTTAGTAAAATGTATGACTGCGGGCTGCACGGCCGGAGTTCGGTTCCCGAAGCGAACGATTTTATCACATAACGTCCAAACCAGTTTTATATCCCACTCGGCCGATTGTTTAAGGAATATTAAGGACTGGCTCCCCAACGGGTAAACATTCTCCTGCGGAATTACTCCTCAGGAATTCTAAAAATGACGATTACTGTTATCTTAATACTCACAGAAACATTTGTTTTATCGATCAAGGGTGGAGAGCCAAGGATAGCGAAATATGTATACCCAGCGAACCGGATTCCAAGTTCACATTGAAAAAAAAAAATCCGTGGTTTTAATAAGCAAGCGAACTATATCGACCGAGCGACCGCCGCTTGTAAGCGAAGTTAGTGCCAACTTTTGCGGATAGAGGGTGTCGGTCAGCGCAACGCTTTTCTAGACCAGAGTCGCTACTCTTCCATTCAAGTAGCTCCTCAATTATCCTCACGAGGCTGAGTGGACCCAATTTCGGACCCATTCGCTCTCTGAAAATCTGGTAGCGCCAGGAATCAAACCCGGGACCTCTGGATCTGTAGCCAGGAACTCCGACCACAAGATCACAGAGGCGGTCTAAGTTCATACTGAAAATTAACAAATTTCTTTTCTCGAAAAAGACGGTCATCTGCTCGAAGTTGCACCATAATGAGATACTTCAGCCAAAGGCAGGAGATTAGATCCAGATATGAGACAAAGTTCGCACTAATAAAATGTCATAAAGCGATAACTCGAACCTAAATACACATTTAGTACAGTGCACATGCACAAAGTTCCGGTATACAGAATTCAAATGTTCAATATGGCGCGTAGGCGCATTCCTCGTAGTATATATATGTACTGTACCATACATGCGTTAAATGAGGCCTTGTATATATTGCATATAGAAGGTACAAGTGTGGATTTCTAAATTATGTAAATACAGACAGTGGACTTATTAATACAGACTGACTGACAAATGACAGACCCGACCTCTCGTCAGAGAGGGCGCCCCAAATGAACAGGACAGCAACTTTCATGAAGAAGAAAACATCTGGTCATGAGCCCCAGCTGGGGCTCGACACCAAGACAGACAGACTGACTGACCGTCAGTTGTAACACGACTTTGACTTTGACTTTGACTTTGATGCGTTAAATGACTGGCGTGACAGGCTCGCGCTCTAGTTTACAGACTTCTTTTTATTGTTGCTAGTGGGGTGGGACTAAGTCCCTTGTACTGCGGCCACTTCTGGCCTACTGTACCAGCCCCAGATGATAGGTGAGGGTGATTGTGGAGCAATTGGTGGAATGAAGATTGGCAGGGGAAACCGAAGTACTCGGAGAAAACCTGCCCCAGCGCCACTTTCTCCACCACAAATCCCACTTGACCAGACCCGGGATCGAACCCGGGCCGCCGCGGTGGAAAGCCAGCAACTAACCGCTTGGGCTATGGCGCGGCCACAGGAGGAGTAAGTGGTCATCTTCATGCCCCGTCCCCTTCAACGGAAGGTAAACAGTCGGCGGTACCGAGGTGATGGGAGACTGGGTGAGCCCCAGGGAGCCGGCGTGGACACTGTGAAGTTAAAAACATCTTGCCCCGAACTGGGAAACTAAACCCCGTTGTCCAGCCCGCAACCCAATCGCTATACCGACTGACCTGCCCCTGCGCTTCATTAATTAAGCACAATGTCATGAACACATGCTAAGGAATGGAGGTATAGCTCCGCCATTCTCCACCTCTGCACTAGATGGATGTAAGTTATCAGCTTCACGACCCCTACCGCTTTACCCCAGGGAAACAGCCAATGACACCCACTGTACAGGAGGCCGGGTGGTCATAAAGATCTCAACCGCACGTGCCGCGTGCAAATTAACCTAGAGTCGAACTGTGACCCACGCTAAAAAGTCCCAGAATTTTTTTTTGGCGGGGGAGGGTTGCGAAATAAAAATCAACCGTCCTCATAGTCAGGTAACTCTACTTCCTTCATAGTTTTTTTATAGTTTCTTCGGATGGGAAAATACTGAGTCCACTTGTTACTGCGGCCACTACTGGCCTATTGTACTAGCCTCGGATGAGAGATGAAGTGTGGAGCAGTCGGTGGAATGAGAATTGGCAGGGGAAACAGAAGTATTCGGATACAACCTACACCAGTACCACTTTGTCCACCACAAATCCCACATGACTTGACGTAGGCTCGACCCTGGGCCGCCGCGGTGGGAAGCCATGTCCAGCTATCTGTTTCAAAGTACGTCACGTGAGCCCACCACCCTGAGACTGATCCTGCCTCCAATGAGGGCTTGTTTATGTACCGCAAGAAACGCATTTCGTGTTACGCCGATGGTCTTTCACTCACGTTACAGTGCCCTGACAGCAGTCGTGCGTTTCTGATGCCTCTATTATATTTGAGTTTCGCCGCAGTGTAAGGCTTTCGACCATAAAAATGACGGCAATAAAGGAAGTGAGCTTCTAGAACTGGGGAGGGATTTCTGTGACATGAATGTAACGTCACTCGACGTAAATCACACAGAAGTCGGGACTGGAACAACAATAACAAATACGAAATGTGCAAAATGCACAAAAACCCATGCTTCACGACCGTGGAGGGGGATGAGTTCAATTTTCTCCACCAGTAGGCTCCTTGCCAACGCGAGGACTGTGAGAAGGCTTAAGAGACTCAAGCCGTTTGAATTAGTGTAATCAGTGGCTAAGTGTAAATGGGCGTTAGTTAAAATACTGAAATGCAAACTCAAGCCGTTTGAATTAGTGTAATTAGTAGTTAAGGGTAAGTGCGCGTTAGTTAAAATACTGAAATGCAGACTCAAGCCGTTTGAATTAGTGTAATTAGTAGTTAAGGGTAAGTGCGCGTTAGTTAAAATACTGAAATGCAGACTCAAGCCGTTTGAATTAGTGTAATTAGTAGTTAAGGGTAAGTGCGCGTTAGTTAAAATACTGAAATGCAGACTCAAGCCGTTTGAATTAGTGTAATTAGTGGCTAAGTATTGGTGCGCGTTAGTGAAAATACTGAAATGCAGACTCAAGCCGTTTGAATTAGTGTAATTAGTGGCTAAGTATTGGTGCGCGTTAGTGAAAATACTGAAAAGCAGACTGAAGCCGTTTGAACTACTGCGATAACAATGTGCTCAAGACATCAGATCCTGGGACACATCGGTGGGCCTAGTTTTAGACGTTTAGTTTAATAGTAGTAGCAGCAGTAGTTAAAATCAGAATAGAAATACTCGTTAGTCTCGGACTAGTTGCATTGTTAGAACGCAAAACAAAAAGTAAGTAAGATAAGTCCAACTCGTGGGACTTCGAACCTGCAGTATGGAAAGTGGTACCGAAAATAACACTTACTAATAATTACTAACACCTAGAATACCCTCATTATACAGCGGATCCGGACATATCGTGACTGATCGTGTTTCATGCCGTACATACTTCTATGGGATGTTTGAGTTGCAATGCATGACTACGTTGCGTAACGCTTGTTCCCAGTGTGCGAGTTGGGTGTGAAGTCCATATCTGTTACGAACAGACTGTTTCTGACTCCACCAACCAGCAACACAAACTGAGCAATCCCGCTGAACTTCCATAAATGTCAATTTATCTTATAACGCGGGGGTCCTGTAGCTGTCCTCTGACATCAGCTTTACATCGAGGTTAAGGTAAAGAAAGGGGAAAGGGTAGACCACGCCATAGCTCGAGCGTTTAGTCGCTGGCTTCCCACCGCGGCGGTCCGGGCTCGATCCCGGGTCTGGTCAAGTGGGATTTCTGGTGGACAGAGAGGGTTTTCTCCGAGTACTTCGATTTCCCCTGCCAATCTTCACTCCACCAGATTCTTCATCATCATAATCACGCGGGGCAGGCTATAATAGGTCAATCATTGGCTGCTGTGGCAAGTGGACCCAGTTGGACTCCACCCCCCACTAAGAGAATTAAAAAAAAGGGGGCAGGGTTGTGAAGCTGACCACTCACCTCCAACTAGTGCCGAAGTGAAGAAAATATGGATCTATACATCCACTCCCCCATACGCCGTCGTGGCGTAGTGCTTAATTGGTTAAGCACAGGGTAACTTTACTTTTGCCCTTTAGGCTGGGGTCACACGAAGGCACAAAATGCGTCCGTTGTAATGAACGTCGTGACGTCCGTTGTAGAAATAAACAAGAGGGGCGAATGCTACGCTTTCTTCTGGCTCCATTGATGACAAAAAAGTATGCACCGCATTCTACAACTGTGTGGTGTCCTCCGCAACGTCCGTCATAAAGTGCGTTCGTTACAACGGACGCACTTTGTGCGCTCGTGTGGCCCCAGCCGTAAAAGTAAAGTAATCCCTGGGCTTAACTGTTTAAGCACCACGGCATGACGACGTATTGGGGAGTGGGGGATATAACACCACCATTCCTAACCTCGGCACTAGATGGAGGTAAGTGGTCAGGCCAGCTTCACGCCCCTGTCGCTTTATCCCCGGGAAAGAGCCCCCACTCGCCACTGAACAAGAAGATGGGTGGCACGGAGCCGGTCTGGGCGCTGTGGGGAACAGAAAAATCTCGCTTCATATAGTAAATTAAGTAAGTAATGGTATCCCTGTAACAGGCCGTGAAGGCCCATAGAGTTGTGAGAAGTTGTGGCTGCCACATTTTCTATACAATCGGCTCACAGATGGCGGTAAGGTTTTCGGCCTTCCGCGTCGCCCGCACCTTTACCCCCCAGGAAGATTCCTGGTACTCATTTCTGTTAGAGGCTGAGTCGACCCCAGGGCCATAGTGAGGCTGGAAGGATTAGGCCAATTAAAAAATAACACCTCATCGGGACTTGAACCTGCGACCTTCCGGCTTGTAGCATAGTGCCTCAACCAACTTTTGTACTGCGTGCCCCCGCTTCATATAGTGCCTACTATAATAATAAAATTTACATTTTAAAAACTGACTAGAAATAGAAGCATATGATGGGGCTACAGAATGATGGGTCCAAAGATGCAAGAGGGCGCTAATCACTGCTCTTATCACATACAGAGCGAGATATTTCGGTGGCTACGGTTTCTTCCAGAGGCAAGACACGTGTGAACCATAGCCAGGCAGTGAAAAAGACCAACAAAAAAAAACATATAAACGCCGAAAAAGAATTTACCCCATAAGACCATTTTTATTCATATTCCATCATTCCGCGATTTAAAATCCACGAAAAGGAAAGCATTTACATAGCTCTCATTTGAACCATTGTCCGAAATGGCGAAACAAAGGGAAATTATTGAACGTACGTCAATTCGCAACACAATTCAAAATAAACAGGAGAGCATGGAAGGAGAATCTACCAATACTGTTACCCCTGCAAATGCTACCGGCCCATGCGCAGGTCTCCTGTCGCTGCGCCATTCCTTGCTAATTCTATCGCGTACCCAGGTTCAACACCACAACGTCTAGGATATGTAACTCTAGCCTGGGGGCTGAATGAAACTGGAAGTCAATGTAGGAAACATACACATGTTTAACGGAATATGCAATGCATTTGGTGAGATGGAGAAATTCCCAGGTCCTTATGACGTTCACGCCCTTTCAGATGTGTCATTTCGAACACGGAAGGTAGAAGAACACAAAACACTGATAACCAATCAGGTGAGAGAACTGGCAACCTGAGCAATTTCCACTGATACAGATTCCACGTGTCGAATTTTTCAAGATATGGGGACTATTTTCAACCGTTCGCAATGTCGCCATGTCTGTAACTTTCGGCACAAGGAAATGTTTTATTTATTATTAAGTTATGATATACCGCAACATGCACAGACCTCACACGCGCTACTGTAGTTGGTTGAGGGACTAAGCTACACGCTGGAAGGTAGCGACTTCAATTCCCGATGAGTCTATTGCATTTTACTTTCAATTAACCGCACCATGAGCCTGGGATCGACTCAGTCTCTAAAAGAAATCTTCCTGGGGGTAAAGGTTAGCTGGAGCGTAAGGCTGACAACCTTACAGCCATTTGTGACCCAACTATCTAGAGAAAATGTGGGAGCTTCGGCGTCTCACAACCCTATGTGCCTCCACGGACTGTTACAGGAATACCTTTCCCTTTCTATAGACGTCAGTGTGTACTCACTTCATACCCTTCACAAAGGTGACCACAGAAAAATGTCAGTGCATGTATAATCCAGTATCTCTGGAAAATCGATCCCCCCGTATTTCGGGTATGTTAAGACCTCACACAAGAAATGGATCCCGCACTGGGCAGACCTCCGAAATCCCGCTATTTCAACACCTCCCATGACAATGTCTTTAAGATCCAAGAGGTGTGGGGCATGATAGAAATATCAAAATTTTTATAAATACAGATTTGCATTAACAAGTCGGAAGGAAGGAGACCACTGGGAAGAGCAAGACGTAGGTGGGTGGGCAATATTAAAATGGTTCTTAGATGGATAGGGCGAGATGGCTCAGGATAGGGACCGCTGGAGGGCTCTAGTGAACACGAGAATGAACCTTCCGGTTCCATAAAATACTGGGGAATTCTTGAGTAGCTGCAGAATTGGCGGCTCCTCTTGAAGGGCTCAGCTCCGTGAGTGAGTGATGAGTGATTAAAGCATTCTCTAGCGATCACCCATGTCACTGCTGAGTTCAGAACAGACGTTTCAGAAATCTCGGTGTGGTGACTTAGGTCAGACGGAAGGTTTTTGGTGCACTCATTCGCCGTCAAAACTTAAAATCTTCCACGTATGATTTGTCAATAGTTGCATAACTGCTGTTAGTACGTCAACGTTGGGCAGGAACCTGTACCATTTTTTATCGAGTGACTAGCATTAACATTTGTACTAGAGAGAAAATCCCCGTGGTCATGGGGATGTTCCACCGTACATTCCTCAGCATAAAGAGGGGTGTAACCTGCGAGGTGGGGTCAACTGAATTTATGTATGTTCCTACATACAAGCATCCGTTAAACTGTTAATTCCTGCCAATCGATTATCTAACCAAAATGAACAATGGCCAATGAGACTGGTACTGAAACTGCAAACGACTGCAAGAACAAGCGAACGTGCAGATACCATTGTAACATCACTTCCAGCTTCTTCTAGCTTCATGAAGTACAAGAACAGTACGTCAGGTCGATCTAATCGCGATAGGTAGAACGCGGAATGCCAAAACGTGGGAATACGAATAAGAGATTGCACAACGCTAAAATAACCGGCAGTCATCTCTTACTTCACGCAAGAGCCGATATAGATGAAACCTATTTTTAACGGCACACGCTCACTACTAAAGTGGAGAGAGGCTGTCTCGAAACAAGTCACAGATGTAAATGGGCGACCTCGGCATTTCTTCGTGCCGGGATAGCGCAGTTGCCATAGAAACTAGCTGCGGGCTGGACGAACGAGGGGTCGCAGTTCGAGTCCCGTTAGGGTCAAGAATTTTCTCTTCACGTAGTCAAGACCGGATGTGGGGTTCACACAACGTCCTATCCATCGGGTACCAGGAGGGTCTTTTCCCGGGGGTTAAGCGGCCGGTGCGTGAAGCTGACCAGTCACTTCCAACAATTGCCGAGGTCAACAAAATGTGAATCTATATACACATACACTCGCCGGACACAGTAACCGAGCGGTCTAAAGCATGAACTGTCTTCGGTCGCTCGGAAGCCGGGATCGTGGGTTAGGATCCCGCATAAGGCATGGATGTTTGGTGTGTGTATGCGCTTATTATGTGTTTGTGTTATCCTGTGTTTAGGTAGAGGCCTTCCGACGAGCTGATCACCCGTCGAAGGAGTCTACCGTCACTAAATGATCATGAAACTGAGAAATCAGCCCTACGCTCCATAGTGGGAGCGAGAGGAGAAAAAAACAGCAACTCGCCTATTCGTCTTGGTAGTGTATTCTTTAGTTAGTTAAGCACAGGGAGAACTTTGTTTACATTCACCTTTAAAATGGTATACATTTCGAAACAACAGCACCATTTCGTACTGGTAGGCAACATGTTGAACGTTCTCTCCATCGGAATTCAAGCACAGACGCAACGACGGCTATGTTTAAGACAGATAATTCAAACCAGGAACAGGTTCTGAAATGTCATCACATTCTTAACCCGTTTCATAAGCACGGGCCAATTTTGTTTGAATACGCCTGCTATTCACGGGGACACAGAAACCTAACAGTTTACAGAACAAAGAAATCAGAACGTAACGGTGAAGCTGTTCTGCGAAGTATTCAAGGCGACTCCGTCTACCTGTGCTAAACAGTGTAAATGTCGTAAGCACTGCGTAATATTAAGTTTACTGTACAAAACTCATTAGAAGGTATCCGTGGAATTCCGGGTACTGCAAACAGAAGCCTGTAAGGGAACGACGCGTAGAGAATACGAGGAAAAATTCTGGAAGAAACAAAAGAGAACTATTACACGCATATCCGATGGTTTCTTACAAAAAATGTTGAACCACGGCTTCTATCTTAAAATTTCAAACAAAAAAAAAACTCAGTGGTCTGTAATCCGCAAGTAAATTATACCGACCGAGCGACCGACGCCTGTCAGCGAAGTTAGTGCCAACTTTAGCGGATAGAGGGTGTCGTGTGGTGAGCGCAACGAATCCCCACTGCCGTTAATCTCGGTTTACCAGACTTGAGCCGCCATTTCCTTGAAATAGCTCAATTATCATCACGAGGCTGAGTGCACCCCGTTCCAGACCTACTACTTCTCATCAATTCTGGTAGCGCCGGGTCTCGAACCTGGGACATTTGGATCTGTAGTCAGGAACTAGACCACACTACTGCCTTGTGAAAATGGAAAACAAAAACCTGGCAACATCACGAAATATATGGTTTTCAGTTTTAACTACACAAGTTACAATCGTATGCGCCTTTAATATTAAAATGTTTCATGGCCCATGTGTATTTCGCATTAAAGGCAAAGTGTGTTCACTATTTTCTACAGTAGCAAGCTTTTAACAAATTCTTCTCGTGTCACCATGATCTCTCTTTAAATTTACGTCCAAGTTAATAACTTTTCAGACTTTGTCATAAACTAATTTATATATATACTTTCACCGCAGGTGGAAAGACACAGACAGAATGCCAACATGTCCACCGTCTTCACACGGCCGCGATTACAAGCAAGCAAAAGAACAGCGCTATCTAAAACCACAATTATCACGCTACCATGAAAGCTGAACTTCCCTATAACGCAATCCGAGAGCAGGCACAATAGTTCGACACATTAAGCAACAGTTCTACCGTTCTTAAGAAACCTACGTCATTAAGAACAACTTCCTGCAAATTTGTTTTCATAAAAAGAAAACTTTTCTTTTGCAGTTGTATTTGCATACTAAATCACGCATTATTAAATAAACTGAAAGTCTGATTAGACACGAAAGTGGAACTTCTACTATCCGTCGGTGTAACATGCTACATAACTCCCGAGGAAAACTGTGCGTCAATTTTTTTCCTTGGCACTACAGCCCCAGTGGGCCTACGCCTACCTCCATGAACTTCTCCGTTCAGTTCGGTTTTTCTTGATCTTACACATTCGGTAGGACCCCTTGGGCGGGTGATTAGCTCGTCGCAAGGCCTCTACCTGTACACAAACACAGAAAAACGCACATACACAAACTAAACATCCATGCCTGGAACGCGATTCGAACTCACGATCCCGGTTTCCAAGCGAGCAAAGACAGTGCATGCCTTAGACCGCTCGGCTACCGTGACCGGCAGTGTATAAGAATAATATATAAGAATTCAGTTCGTACCTCACAGGAAACAGATCCGAACCCACGATCCCGGCTTCCGAGAGAGCGAAGACAGTACATGCCTTAGACCGCTCGGCTACCGTGAATGCCGTGCGCGAAATTAATCAACGTAATATTGATACTGTATGCCTTATTAACCGCACAGCCGTATCTGATATGTAAACAAGACGGACGCAGAGCGCAACTCGTACACAGCACACGGCATCCTCTATGGACAGACGTCAAGTCTATCAAACACAGTCTCTTGTTTAAAAGGGTAAGGTAAAAGTTGGCCATGTGCTTAACTAATTAAGCACTGTGCTATGGAAGGCGTATGGGGTAGTGGATCCATAGTTACATATATTCTTCACCTCGGCAGCAGCTGGAGGTGAGTGGTCAGCTTCACTCCCCGGCGGATTTCCATCCAGTCAGTACCCACTGGATAGGAGGCTGGGTGGGCTGCAGAGCCGGTCCAGACGACGTGGAGAAAATTCTTGACCCTATCGGGACTCAAAACTCCCTCGGCCGTCCAGCCCGTAGCCAGTCGCTATACCGACTGAGCTAGAGGGGTATGATTTAAAACTCTGTGAACTATGGGGATACTCAACTGGAACGTCACTGTCAGGACAGGGTTCATGTGTATATTTATCAATACTTAACTACGTTCTGCCCATCCCGGGACTCAGTAATTCTTCGTGGCGAAGGATAGATAAATCAGAATTATGTTCACATTTTCTCGGACTTGTTAAGCAATGTTGGGGGGATAAGAAACATTTTCACTTTGGAAAATAAGGCAATTTCGTGTTAAAATGAAGGTAAAAATCGATCTTCACCTGAATCTGAAGCATGGGAATGCAACAGACTGCAAACAGCAGATTTCTTCATTCTCTCTGCCATACAAGACTGTTAAACCAAAAAATGTGCACAATAACATTAACACAAAACAATGCTCAAGCAGTAGGAATATAAACAACTGCGACTTAAGATATTCCGAAATACTAGAAACTATTTAAAATGAAAATAAGAAACATATACGGAAATATACCAGCAACGCAACAAAAAAACCCCTCCGTTGAATGTAGTCCGCAAGAGAACAATAGGGTCATTCCATGTGAAATCATCCAGAGAGGTCGCTCACAATTTTTAAAAAA
>NW_019739208.1:876995-889757 GCF_002891405.2 Cryptotermes secundus
GATTTGATTAAAATGAGTTCTTTGAAGACTGGCTTTCGCTGCTTGCCTCTTCGTGGTGCTGCCAATGCCGTCACAGGCATTCTTCCCGTGCGAGGTGGCAAAGAAGTTACTTTCTGCTTCAAGTCCGAAGTCTTCATAGTGATGACATAAATCGGAAAGATTCTTTTTGTTTTTATATTGGCTTCCAGCGCCATCACTGAAATAAATAACTTTCCTGACTAAAGACACATTTTATTAACACATAAACTGTGGCTCTATCGTGCTTTCCATGATCACTGATTATACACAAGCTTGGGCGTTTTGTTATAGTGTCCGCCTTGTAGTAATACACTAAAGGGTGAAGTGTAGCCTGTCGATTTACCCAATGGTAACTTTGAATGTCGTCTTGAACGAGAAACGAACAATTTTCTGCAAAATCTGTAAAATTTAAAGTGCCCACAACTTCCCTATTAGTTGAATATCAAAGTTGTAATTTTCACTCCAAGTTATTCTAGAATAAGACTATTAGTCGCGGTGCATGGGGAAACCCACCCCCTTCAATAATAATAATAATAATAATAATAATAATAATTAGGCGTACTTCCAGAATTTCGTAACCCCATAACTGATTTCCGTGAGTGGAAGGCAGGACAAAAGGCTTAACCATGAATGCAGGAGATCAATAACAAGTAATAGCNTAATTCTGAAAAATAGATACGGTGTTCAAAACTACGTGATTATATTCTTCATGTAGGAGAAAACAAAGGCTAGAAACCACAGATCTGATACTTTGCCCTCCCACTGATTGTTGAAGGTGAAAAGCAGAGTTTCTCCCAAAATCGATAGGTAAGTTTCGAGCTTAATTAGACCTAGAGGAAGTGAGTTGAGTGAAACCTTGTAATGATATGATTTAAAAGTCCATTCAATAGTTATCGAGATATGGCAGATAACGCAAACCTCCATTTCAGGCGAAAACGCGTTTTTCCGCATTATAAAAACTTCGCTATTAGTTGAATATCAAAGTTGTAATTATAACTCCATGTTACTCTAGAACAGTGCATTATTTGCTTGAATTTAAAAATTTTTCGGAGCTTCCCCACCGGAGATATGAGACGTTAAAAATGGCCGATTTTGGGCCCAGAGCAAAGTTTGGAAGCTCCTGGAAAATTTTGGAAAATAGATACGGTGTTCAAAACTATGTGATTATATTCTTCATATAGGAGAAACAAAGGGTTGGAACCACAAATCTGATACTTTCCCCCTCCCATTGGTTTCTGAAGGTGAAAAATTGTGTTTTTCCCAAAATCGATAGGTAAGTTTCGAGCTTAATTAGACCTAGAAGTAATAAGTTGAATGAAACCTTGTAATGACATGATTAATAGTCCATATCATGCGGAACAAAAGGGTTTTTCATTGGAGTCTCTAGCTTCAATAGTTATCCAGATACAGAAGATAACGCAAACCTCCATTTGAGCCGAAAACTCGTTTTTTTCGCATTATAAAAACGGCTGTACTGGGAGAACCGATCGGATTACAAATTTTTAAAATATTTTTGAGGTGTGAAAATAAGTAGAAATAAGTGTACAATTTTTTTATTAAAAATGGTGAGCGACCTCTCTGGATGACTTCACATGGAATGACCCAATACCGACCGAGCGATCGCCGCTTGTAGGCGAAGTTAGTGCCAACTTTAGCGGATAGAGGGTGCCGCTTGGTCAGCGCAACGAATTTCCACGGCCGTTATTTCGGTTTTCTAGACCGCAGCCGCTATTTCCTTGAAACAGCTCCTCAATTATCCTCACGATGCTGAGTGGACACCGTTCCAGACCCACAAGCAACTACATTATAATTTTATAATTAAATTCTAACCGCATTTGATAATAAACGCTTTAAAAATACAAAGTTTACAATTGCTCCGTACAAGTAAATGTAGTGATCGCAAAGAAAAGGTTTCTAACAGATCACGATGTTTTGGACGCAAGATGGTGATCATGGTGGAGCCGAGCTGAAGACAGCGTCTTCTTTGCACCCACGGCACATCTGGACGGCGTGCAAAGGCACGACTAGGAGGCATCTGAACTGGAACTTGTTCCACCACCTCAAGACGGGTGGACTAGATTTCATATACAGAAGACGATTGGTCCATGCAACATAGCACTGGAACATGAAATCCTACAAAGCATGCAACAAAGAAGTAACACAATTTCGGCTTTTGGAGTTCAGCCTCGTCGTGAGATGAAGTTATTTCAAAACTTAGGCGTATGATTTACTGTGGAGGATGCACCCTGATACACAGCTCTCCAATGAGAGCCTCATTTTTGCAACCAGCCAAAAACAAAAAATTCACTGACGCTTTCGTAATATGAGCCACGTCACCAACAGCATATTCACCTAGGATTGCCATGTACAGACCCGCGCGTCATCTACCACAATGTTTCTTTTTAATTTGCATGGTGGGGAGTGGAGTCCAGCTGGGTCCACTCGGTACGGCGACTACTGATTGGCCTATTGTACCTGCCCCGGCTGATGACGATAACGGAGAATTTGGTGGAATGAAGACTGCAGGGGAAACCGCAGTACTCGGAGAGAACCTGCCGCAGCGCCACTTTGTCCACCACAAATCCCACTTGACCAGACCCGGGCGGCCGCGGTGGGAAGCCAGCGACTAACTGCTTGAGCTATGGTGCGGCACGTTACCTAAACCTCATGTAAGACCAAGCGTGTTACACGTAATTTATATGGCAAAAACACGAAGAAAAACGTGAGCTGAAGGAATGAGATTTTAAGCAAACACGTCACAGACGTGGGCACAGACCAAATAAATGAAATGACTTGCACGTATAAATAAACTGTTGCACATACAGCTGAGTCAACATGTACAACACTGAACATATGCCAATTACTTCATTTGGGAACAATACGCTTTAGAGCAAACGTATCATCAATCATTGACGCGCTTCTGTGAGTTACCGACGAACAAGGTGGCTTCTGTTGCGATGCATGACAGAAGAAGACGTAAACTCGAGCCTGCGCGTCTGAGTACATAAATACTGGGTACGTTTCACGAAATAACACGCCTCTGCCTAATAATATCTACACCACCGTTTCACTGTGATATGCATCAACACAGGTATACAATAGACGCATCTAGTGATGAGCATTTTCGTCGTGCGATGAATGGTGACTGGTTATCTTTTCGTAAACGTGGGTTATGCAGGACAAAGGTAAAGTTGTCCCCATGCATAATTAGTTATTTTTTATTGCTAGTGGGGTGCGACTAAGTCCCTTGTACTGCGGCCACTTCTGGCCTATTGTTCCAGGCCCAGATGATAGGTGAGGGTGATTGTGAAGCAATTGGTGGAATGATGACTGGCAAGGGAAACCGAAGTATTCGGAGAAAACCTGCCCAGCGCCACTTTGTCCACCACAAATCCCACTTGACCAGACCCCGGCATCGAACCCGGGCCGCCGTGGTGGGAAACCAGCGACCAACCGCTTGAGCTATGGCGCGGCCTGCCTAATTAGGTTAGTTAAATGGAAGAGCGGAGGTATAGTTCCACCATTCTTAAGCTTGGCACTAGATTGAGATGTCGTTTTACCTCCTGGGAAAAGAGCCCCCGGTTCCCATTGGTTAGGGGACTCGGTGGGCCTCAAAGCCGGTCTGGACGTTGTCGAGAAGATAAAAATCTTGCCGGACCCTCCAACCAGTAGTTATACCGACTGAAAATGTTAAATTCATATACATACCAGCCTATCCCTGTAAAACTGTAAGCAGGAACACGATTTAAGTATCTTTGTAAGATGATCAAAGGCATTTCTACTCTTACTGCAAAACCTAGCTATTGTATCCCTTGTATTTACACGCACTTCATGTCTGACATCAACAACTATTAACGGCAGGTGTGCAACAACATAGAACTGCTGTCCAAAAACATAAAAACTGGAATATACAAAACTATCATTTTGCGTTCGGTTCTGTATAGGCGTGAAACTTGGTATCTGGAGAAAACTGCATAATGAAGAGCTTCATAACATGTACCCTTCTCCAAGTTAATTAGAATTATCAAGTCAAGGAGGATGAGGTGGGCAGGGCATGTAGCACAAATGGGGGAGAAAAGGAAAGCATGTACGATATTGGTGGGAAAGACAGAAGGAAAGAACCACTGGGAAGACCAAGGCGTAGGTGAGAGGACAATATTAAAATGGATATTAGAGAGATAGGTTGGGATGCTATGGATTGGATTGTTCTTGCTCAGAATAGGGACCACTGGAGGGCTCTTGTGAACACGATAATTTACCTTCGGGTCCCTTAAATGCTGGGAAACTGAGTAGCTGCAGAACTGGTGGCTCAAGAACGGCTAAGCTACATGAGTAAAGGTTATCAGCGCACTAAGATGTGCCAGTCCAATGAACCCGAGATGCATAGGAGAGTTACGGGCGGTCGTCACTCTTCAGAGAACGTCCCGTGCGAAAGACTGCCTGCAGGTCGCACAGCGACATGGGCTCAAGACCGTACGTATCAGAGCCCTGATCTTGCTCAGACCGTGGATGGAAATTTCGGGTTGGCAGTTGTCACACTGTCTCCCCAGACCTCTGAAGGCGCACAAGGAATAAAGCGAAAGAAAGAGGGCGAAGAATTGAGGATCAATAGCGAGCTGATGGCCAGAACAGACGACCAATGATATTGACTTTCTCCAAAAGACTGCAACGGGCGACGAAAGCAAGCAGTTCTTGTACAATTCCGAATATACAGGGCAATCACCCGTCCAACACTCGTCATCGTGACCACGGAAGGCCTCAGCATGGGAAGGAACTGCTAGTATTTAGTGGTTAGCTACTCCTACTTCCTGCGCGGAAGGCCCGGGGTTCGAATCTCAGCACGGACAGCGCCGATCGCGAGATTTCTGCCTCAATCTACATACGTCGTTAAATACAGAAGAAATTAAATTCATGCATTTTCTTTCCAGTACGTGCTACTTACCCTGGGGCGTTAATTTGAGAAACTGCTCGAGTCCCGGGTCATTCAGAAGGCAAAGTATATTATCAGAACAAGGAGACCTTAAGACGCATGAAAATTATCAGTTTGAGAGCTTCAACATTTCGCTTAAGACGCTGACACCGTAATAACGAGTTGACTCAAATTCCCAAAACTACAGACGGTTTAAGCAATTTCGTTGCATTTAGACCGCAATTCTGCATATCTGTAACTTCAAAAATAGTGTGAAATTAGCACGTATGGCTCAAAAATACATGCTTACTAACAGCCTACGTAAAACCATAACGCAAATAATTACGGCAAGTGTAATCACGCAGTCAGAAGGCCAACCACTTGTTAGCATTATTTCACGAGTAAAAACATTTTAAAAAAATACGTGGTTTTGTCCGGAAGCGAACTATACCGACCGAGCGAACGCCGCTTGTCGGCGAAGTTAGTGCCAACTTTAGCGGAAGGAGGGTGTCATGTGGTCAGCGCAACGAATCCCCACTACCGTTAATTTTGGGTTTCTAAACCGAAGCCGCTATTTCCTTGAAATAATTCCCCAATTATCCTCACGAGACTGAGTGGACGTCGTTCCAGACCCAGAACTTCTCAGAAATATGGTAGTGCTGAATATCGAACCCCAACTTCTGGATCTGTAGCCAGGAACTCTGACCACTAGACCACAGAGACGGCCAAGAAATACATTTCAGGCCAAACTAATGGAGAGCGGAAATTTTTAACAGGTCAATTCAAAACAACACTATTACTTCAACATTATAGCAACGTAAAGTTCGTACAGATGCCTATATATACTCGCTTACTCACTCGTGGAGATGAGCCCTTCTGGAGGAGCCGCCAAATCTGCAACCACTCACGAATTTCCCAGCACTTTATGGAACCCGAAGGGTCACTACCGTGTTCACAAGAGACCTCCACTGTCCCCTATCCTGAGCCAGATCAATCCAATCCATACCATCCCAGCCTATCACTCTAAGATCCATTTTAATATTGTCCACCCACCTACGTCCGCGTTTTCCCAGTGGTCTCTGTCATTCTGGCTTTACCACCAATATCCTATGTGCATTCGTCGTCTCCCCCATTGGTACTACATGCCCTGCCCACCTCATTCTCCTTGACTTGATCATTCTAATTATACTTTGGGAAGAGTACAAGTTATGAAGCTCCTCATTATGCAGTTTTCTCAAACTTCCTGTCACTTCATCCCTTTTCGGCCCAAATATTCTCCTCAACATCCTGTTCTCAAACGTCCTCAATCTATGTTCTTCCTTTATTGTCAGAGACCAAGTTTAACACCAATACAGAACCAGAGGCAAAAGTATCGTTCTATATATTCTAATTATTATTTTTTTTTTGGACAGGAGACAGAAGACAAAAGGTTCTGAACTGAATGGTAGATCCTCATAACCAAGTTAACAGTATCCTCCCATGTACGAAAAGGCTGTCTATTACCAGTGCACATTTCTCTTCAAGGACAGCATTCAGCGAGAGCGCGCTGAAACCAGCAGACACGCAGAAATGGAAGGTGCTTCTGACTTACCGAAAGGTTGCAGATTTACCCACCATTAACAAAGGAAACGCCGTGAGGCTGCTCGAAGACGGTCACACTTACCTGCAAACAAAAGAGAAAAGTTGTCAATAAATACGGCCACTGCATAGTTATTCGCAGATACAATATCCATAATAAATCTATCGATCGAGTTTGTATCTGCAGTGTCTGTAGTTCAAGCCTCGGTGGGCAAGATCGCGGACTAAACTAAACGTGTGTAACAATGGCTACAGAAATAAAGGCGATTTCTGGAAAGGAAAAAGAATTAAAAACTAGCGGAAATTTCCAGCACCCAACACAGACAGCTCACTCTTCACTCTGTATGTGACAAAATTTCCAAGCCTGTCTACAGATGGTAGGTCTGCATACGTATTCTAGCATGTAGACTCGCTGCTAGGCAACGGCCACGAAACAGCGGCATCGCAAACAAGTGTTTCCTCCACAGCAACAAATGTACAATAAGAGAACTACGCTCTCTGTGCAGTCCGTGTCCAGACGTTATAAGCACGACAGTTAATGAGTTGAGTTGGTTGGTAACAATTCACTCAGTTAAGTTACAGAACTGCTAAGGTCCGGCTGTTGTGAGAAGCTGGTAGATGAGGCAGGAGACAGTTTGGGACCCAGAGGAAGGGGGAACGCCTTGAAAGCCGCTACCAAGCAACGGCAGTGAAGACGTGACTGTGGACAATGGTGTGTCCGTGTGTGCCACAGTGAATTGTGGAGTGTAGTTACGCGCTGTAACAAGAGTCCAATAGATCCGACAATCAACCGAAACCATGTCTGTAGTCATTCATACAAGTGACAGTACTAAGAACTTCAGCGTATTACTCTAACCACATAAAACACGAAAGCTAACTTCCTCACTCATATTTTTTCCCGCAGGGCGGAAATATGTTCTCTAATATATAATGTATTATACACGTACTATATACGTCTAATGCAGTATTACAGTAAATACACCACACAGACTCACTCCACATAACAAGTTTCAAAACGTAAATCTAAAAATCCGTAATGAAAAGCATTTGGGCAGAAGCTGCAACGGCCACAAAAGGGATCTTTGCGACAGAAATTTTCGGCTTATTCGCCCTTCCACAGAAAGACTTGTGTCAAGGTGTTTGCCATAATGGTATCAATACAACGTAGCTAACCACGAAACACAAAACGGGAATGTACAATTACGTTCATAATAAAACGAACGAAATCCTTCTCTGGGCTATGCAACACATCAAGGTGTTAACAAATTACACAACTCAAGCCTACATCAAGTACGGAAACTTACAATATTCTCATCACAACTACAAAATAGAGCTTTTTATTTCTACCAGCCAGTACAGAAAAGATTTATGCTGAAAACCAAATTAAAAACAAGTAAAATCCGGGCATCCGGCTCGGTGAAGGCTGAGTTTCTAACGCAATTTAAATGCAAAGTATCCAACCTTCGCTATAAATTGCATATCGACCTCAATTCGAATATAACAGATCCATTCCGACAGCAAGGAGTGTCGATTAAAATTTCCACTGCCTACTTCACTTTAAGGGTTCTGCATAAACTGCGCAAGTAACCGCCCAATGGAAACCGACGCCGTGGTGACGAAGCAGCTAAACTGTTATCCCAGTAAAGGTAAAATGTAAAGTTGTCCCTATGCTAAACTAATCACTACGCCATTAAGGAGAATGGGAAAGTGGATGTATAGACCCACGTTTTCTAAACCTCGGTACTAGTAGGAGCTGAGTGGCCAGCTTCACGCCCCGGCTGCATTACAGCAGTAGAAAGAACCCCCGCGGTACCCATGGGTGAGCTCCAGAGTCGGTCTGAACGACGTGGAGAAGATTCTTGACCATCCGGGTCTCGAACTCCGACCCCTTATTGGTCCAGCCCGAAGCCAGTCAATATGGATGCCAAAACTTGGAAAAGAAAACCATAACCAGAACTACTTGCTCTTTACCCGGCCGCAACACTGATTTCCCCCAACACTGCGATTCCATGCTGAGTACGTTAAGCTAACTTCTGATAACTGCAACATTTGTGGCAATTCACGCATCACAGAGGTTAAAAAATATCGCAAGCACCATAATAAATAAATATGACAAATATTGTTTTTGGGGACATCATCCATCGTCATCTCTTTATCTGAAAACAGTACCGTTTATTTTGCAAAACACAACGTTTCGGAGACTGGATTTTGCCGCCGTCTTCAGGTGTTTAGAAAGAGACAATACGATAGACGTCCAGAAACACAATATTTGCACTGATGTACCATCGTCACAGACTTTTAGGTCTCCACGCTTTGAATATAAGCTATTTCATCATCATGAATATGGCAAGAGGTTCCTGCTCTTCTATACCGGAATTTTTTTCGCTTAGTGGGGGTGGGGGTGGAGTTCAGCTGGGTCCACTCGGCACGGCGGCCACTGACTGGCCTATTGTACCTGCCCCGAATGATTATGATGATGGAGAATTTGGTGGAATGAAGATTGGCAGGGGAAACCGAAGTACTTGTAGAAAACCCGCCCCAGCGCCACTTTGTCCACCACAAATCCCACTTCACCAGACCCGGGATCGAACCCGGGCCGCCGCGGTGGGAAGCCAGCGACTAACCGCTTGGTCGAAATGGCTGTCAAGAGAACACACCAATCAAACCAGTTCTAGTTTTCCAGTCTCATACAAACAACCAGTGTCACATATAAATTAGTAAAATGTTTGACCTCCCCGTAGGCTACACGACTTCCTACACTATTGAGACTGTATCAACTGGATGCGAAGGAGTTGCTGAAATGAGAATTGGCAGGGGAAACAGTGGTGCTTTAATAAAACCCGCCCAGTGCCACTTAATCAACCACAAATCCCAAATGGCAAGACCTGGGACCGAAACCGGCGACTAACCATCTGAACTACGGCACAGCCTTACCTTGTCATAGTTTGTGTACTGCAGGAAAGACCCGACACGTTTCGAACCGCAGACCGTGCAACAGCCAATCAAACACGGCTAGTTTCCATATAACTGACGCCCCAAGTACATGCCATTATCCAAGCACATATACAGTACTTCACGTGACTAGGTTCGAGAGTCTTTAGAAACACGGATATTTGCATTTCATAATTCATGACTGCTGTATGTACTTCAAACAAGAGTGGGCTATCGTACAATAAGAAATGTCTAAGATAACAACCCGCAAAGTACAGCAGCTGTAGCGACATGACATATTCAGATCTAAGCAATAATGCTGGCAAATATACAGAATCATGAAGCAAATTAATAAAGCGGCGAACATATACGTAAAGTTTTCCTTGTGCTTAATTAAGGACTATGTCGTGAAGGCGTATGGAGGAATGGTCGTGTAGATCCACGTTTTCTTGACCTCGGCACTATGTGGAGGTGAGTGGTAAGCTTTACCCCAGAGAAAGTCCCGGATACCAATTGGATAGGAGGTTGCGTGGACCGCTAAGCCAGTCTAGCCCGTCGCTATACGGACTATGCTACCCCGACTCCCAAGTGGCGAACATATACCAAGAGAACAGTAAATGCAAACATTTATTCACTATAGTCCATTCGCGGAGACGAGAGAGTCCTCGTAAACAAATGCACGCGGTATTTCCTTCGCTCTTGAATGAAATCATGCAGCGATCACGTGATGCGTGTCCCGTTGCAGGGGCGTCCAAAGTTCACTCTTCAGTCTGAATGCAGGTTAACGTGCGTCCGAATGCAGTGAGTACACTGAGTAACTGCGCGCTCTGCCCACTCCTTGCTGTCAGCTGTGGCGACGCGGGGCTTGCTTTGTTTACGCTGTCTCGTCTCCACGAATGGACTATAGGCCTTATATGACGAATTTGTAACACGTGCAACAAGAAAGCGCAATATTTCATACAGAATAACCAAATAAGTACTTCAGTACTTACATCGTGTATTTCCGTGATGTAGTTACGATACACGAGAAAGTAAGGTCTCTGGTTACACGTTCAAACTGAGACTACCTGAGAGAAATACAGAGAACACGCGGTACGGCAAGTCGTTACAACTGAAAGTTCTGTACACGTCAAGGACATCACGAGAATGGGCCTATATACGTATCTCTCTACCAGACAGTCTCGAAATTTTAGTCAGAAAACATGAAAGAAAAAAGGCCAACTGAGAGGCGAGGGGGGAACATGAAGAGCATAATATTAAAATGGCTCTCGACCTTAAATAAATATGGGGTGAAGGCATGGAATGGAATCATGTGGTTCAGGTTGCAGTCCTCCAGGGGCAATCTCTTCTAAACATAGCAATGAAACTTGAGCAACTGTATGCAAAACACTGTTAGTTTCATCGAGAACTCATCTTCTCAAGGACTTTACGACGACACAACCCTATCCGCAACAGAACAAACGTATTGCCTCTGGCTGCATGTCAGTTCCAAGAATTACAACATGTAAGATATTAAATAAAAATGTGACGAGAAAAACAGTAGCCCCACCACAGCAGGAGAACAAGGATAATTCTAAATTCATGGTCAGTTATTATAATATAAAGAACTTTGTTAGGCAACATTCATACCTTCAATGCACATCACTTTATCTACACACAACCAACAAATATAACGATGCCTGAATGAAGAAACAAGGCTTGCTAAGGGATAAGCCATTCTGAAAGTGAAAACAAAAATATATACATTACTAATGCAGTATATTCAAATGATAGACATTTACGAACTGTTTCACAATGTATTCATGTCCGGTTATGTATACATGTCAAGCGAACACTCCTTCAAAGCCACCGCCTGTAGAGAACACGCGTCACAACAGGAATTCCATGCAACCATTTCGAAACGGCGAAAGCCTTACATTTTGTACAACTGAACATCAAAATTATTTCAAACTCAGCTGTGAAAATGTAGTGAAACGGAGGGCAAAAATGCTTTGTCTCGTTAAATATTTACAAAATCGGTGAAGACCTATAATTAAAACACTGAAAACATCACAAACAAATGTTTTAATTATTCATAAGTACGCTTAAGAAAACATCACAGAACCGAACAGGCAAGTACAGCAGTAACGCTGTATTTGTACGCGAGAGGCATTCAGACTTTCCGCAGGAACATGCGCTAGACTCTTCACTATCGCCTTTCTTTTCCGTCTACCCAGGCAAATTCCGGTGCTCAACGAGATTAAGCCGCAACCGCTAGGGCAGCACCATCGCTCAAGCGGTTAGTCGCTGGCTTCCCACCGCGGCGGCCCGGGTCTGGTCAAGTGGGATTTGTGGTGGAAAAATTGACGCTGGGGCAGGTTCTCTCCGAGTACGTCGGTTTCCCCTGCCAATCTTCATTCCACCAACTGCTCCACAATCACCATCACCAATCATCTGGGGCTGGTACAATAGGCCAGAAGTGGCCGCAGTGCAAGGGACTTAGTCCCACCCCAGTAGCAATAAATAAAAAAGCCGCAACCGCTTCCTTACACATCCTTGCCGATCAGTTATTTGCCAATCTCCTCAACTTCCGACGCTATGCAGTCTAAGATAACACAGCGTCACGAAATAAAGCATAAACATACAATACGCCAAGTGTTCCCATTGATCAAACTAGTGTAACAAGCTTCGAACAACTCCACTGTATCCGCAGGGAGCGTCCAAAGATCTGTTTCACACATC
This sequence comes from Cryptotermes secundus, assembly GCF_002891405.2. Taxonomy (NCBI): domain Eukaryota; kingdom Metazoa; phylum Arthropoda; class Insecta; order Blattodea; family Kalotermitidae; genus Cryptotermes; species Cryptotermes secundus. The sequence continues at coordinate 889,153 of NW_019739208.1, forward strand.
CTTTATTTTTCATACTGAATAACTCAGCTGTCATATAACCTATCCACTGAGTCGGTTAATCAATATTTAGTAGCGTTGTTGGTTGAGGCAGTGTGCTACAAGCCGGAAGGTAGCGGGTTCGATTACGGAGTTCACTGGGTTTTTTCAATTCACGTAATCTTCCCAGCCGCACTATGACCCTGAGCCCGAATCAGGTGCCTTCCTGGGGGGGTAAAGGCGGCCGGCGCGTAAAGCTGACTTCACCGCCATCTGTGAACCAACAGTCTAAGAAAATGTGGGAACCTCGACGTCTCACAACCCCATGGGCTTTCACGGGCGGTCACAGGGACAGCTTTACTTTCTATGTGAGAGTTCCTTTCACTGTGTACAAAATGCTGCTCACCGATTTGACTCAGAAACCTGATTCCGGAAACCCAAACTACATTTTCAGCAACTTCCTCTCATAACCACTTAGCATTCATGCTAAGATCGTTTTCAGCGCGTGCGCACTCCGGTGGAAAAGTCGTACCAACGCACCAAGTTTCACTGCTTCGCTGATTCAACCCACTCAAGTACTTTATAAAGCTGACCCTGTGCTTAATTAAGCATAAGGCCATGAAGAAGCT
>NW_019739208.1:889766-975417 GCF_002891405.2 Cryptotermes secundus
CAGACATAAGATGGGGGTGAGAGATCATGTTCACACCCCAACCCCTTTGCCGCCACAGCCCCCGGTATCCGCTGCATACGAGGCTGGGTGGGCCCCAGAGCCGGTCTCCATGCTGTCGAGAAAAGACTAATATCTTGTCCCTGCAGGATATGGAATCCCCATACAATTCCGGCCGGCCAAACCTGTATCCATTTCGGTATCCTCTGGTATCCCTTCACACCCTAATTAATTATCATTAAGAGCTGTTGTACAACTTCTGTGTAAGTCTCTTTAGTTTAACTGAATTCAATACACAGCATGACGCTTACACACACAGCCGCCAAAAGCCTCAACAATGGCACAGATGCCTGACGCAACAATACCAGCACAACCTCCATTCCACCATAGAGAAAGGATGACAGTAATGAGACACACTTACTAATCCTGTACCCCCTGTTTTCAAAGGCTGGACACGCGTTCCAAAAGAAACCCGATATGACAGAATTAATGACCACTCAAATGCTAACATAACCAAGCATAACATAGCCTCTGACTAATACACACTTACAGCCTCAATTCACACAGCATTTTGTTTTATTTTCCATCTTCGGGGAATGCTGAGTTCACAAACACCCTATATGCAGATACGACCTTACACTACTTCATGCCGCTGTACTGCCTAAAACGTCCCTGTGGAGGTTACACCGTTTGCCGATCACCGACACCGGCGACGATGAATTGTCCACACAACACACAGCATCAAATACCGTAATAACTTATTTATAACCATCTCTGGTTGTACAGCCCTTTGTTGGGCCTTGGGCGCTCTTCTCAGTTTCTTGAGCTTCTTACACTGGCGGTAGGACACCTTGGACGTGGGATCAGCCCGTCGCAAGGCCGCTACTTAAACACACAACACCCAAGCCTTGAGAAGGATTCGAAGCGAAGATACTTCATAGCTGAGACCGCGCGGCCACTATGATCAGCACCGTAATAAGCAAAAACTGGTCAAATAACTCTCCTATATAGTTCCGGAAACGTATATTAATACTAACATCTGCCTGTTTGCTTGCTACCGTTCAGTCCAGAAGCTTTTGTCCTCTCAGTCTGCTGTCTAAACACATACAAATCAGAATATACAAAACTGTAGTTCTGCCTGTGGCTCTGTATGGGTGCCAAACTTGGTCTCTGTCATTAAGGGAAAAACACAGACTGAGGGTGTTTGAGAACAGGGTGCTGAGGAGAATATTTGGACCGAAGAGAGATGAAGTGACAGGAGGTTGGAGAAAACTGCAAAATGAGGAGTTTCATAACTTGTACTCTTCTCCAAGTATAATTAGAATGATCAAGTCAAGGAGGATGAGATGGGCAGGGTATGTAGCACGAATGGGGGAGAAGAGGAACGCATATAGGATATTGGTGGGAAAACCACAAAGAAAGAGACATCTACGAAGACCAAGACGTAGGTTGCTGGATAATATTAAAAGGAATAATAGGAAGGGGCAGCATGGACTGGACTGATCTGGCTCTGGATATGAAGAGTTTTTGTGAACACGGTAATAAACCTTCGGGTTCCATAAAATGCTGCACATTTGGCTTCTCCTCCAGAAGGGCTCAGCTCCATGAAGTTACTTCAGTAAGTTATGCGCTTGACTGCATGAGATGAATGGCGTTATGCTCGTCAGTGAAGAAACGTCGTTTCAGCGTTCAGTGTCAACAGCTAACGGTGAGGGGAAATGGGAACAAGTGTCCATGTGTATCGGTACAGTTCAGCATTACATTTATTTACAGGAATAAACAAACAAGCTAAGCCCTAAAAACTCGCAAATGTACAGGTTCCATAATGCCTAATGCGTGAACAGGCCACCTGATAAGCCTATTTTTACAAATGTTATAGACACGTTTGAAACCGCCAAGAAGACTTACGTGAGAGATATGACGTAAAGTGTGACATACAATACAGACGCTGCGGAAGGCTGAAATATTTGCGCAATTGCGTGGCTAACTTGAAAGGAAGCTAAAATCGTATCACATGCATGCTCCATATACTGACTTACCTGAGCCCTTCTTGAGTAGAAGCCAATTCTGCAGCTACTCAAGAATTTCCCAGCATTTTATGGAACCCGAAGATTCATTACCGTGTTCATAACAGCCCTCCACTGGTCCCTATCCTGAGCCAGATCAATCTAAACCATACCATCACATCCTATCTCTCTAACATCCATTTTAATATTGTCCACCCACCTACGCCTTGGTCTTCCAGCGGTCTCTTTCCTTCTGGCTGTCCCATCAATATCCTAAAGGCATTCTTCTTCTCCCCCATTCGTGCTACATGTCCTGACCTCATCCTCCTTGACTTTACCATTTTAACTATACTTGGAGAAGAGTACAAGTTATGAAGCTCTCCATTATGCAGTTTTCTCCAACCTCCTGTCACTTCATCTCTCTTCGGTCCAAATATTCTCCTCAGCACCCTGTTCTCAAACACCCTCAGTCTATGTTCCTCCCTTAAAGTCAGAGACCAAGTCATATACATATTTATATATGTATATATAAACGATTTTATCTTGTAACGGAATATTCAGAACGCTCGTATTCAAGAAATCCTACATACAATTTACAAACAGGAAAGAACTGCGACCACTTATACCACTCACGAGAACTTGGGATGGGTACCCCACATGATATCCTTGGTAGGATACTATCCTCCTTTTATATATCATTCGACCTTTCCTGTTTACGTCGTGAAGATATGTTTGCTGAAAGGAGTGTCTGCCGTAGCCTCCAACAGAGGGAGAGGGCGATCGAGTTAGCCTTACACGGTAACGCAAGCAGGCGAGAAAGTAGACTCCAATCGCGCAGGCGTGGAATAGGTTCACACTGACCTTACCACTGGCACATATGGGCAACACCTAAATCAACATACACCCCAATCTAAGCCTTTGTCCGTATTTCTGTTCCTGGCACCTTTAAACCACCAGAAAAACTTTACTACCGGAAACGATTTCTGAAAACTTCGGAAATATGTATCAATACAGCACGAATGAGCAACATACGGTGGGATGTAATTCATTTCTAATCGTAGCAACAATAACAGGTAGCATTTCCTTAGATACAACACAAACAGCATAGAAAACCGCGCCTCCATCATTTCTTCTACTGTTGCGAGTATTCGTTGCCGTGGTAACGTTTTTGGAGCCGCTGGATATCGATGATAATGGGATATACGACACAGGCCTTGGGGAGGGATTTATGATGTAGGCCGTTGTGACGGGCTCAGGTGCCATTATATACATACCAAGTTTCATAACGATTAGTTCATTCTAAGGTTGAAATGGGGGTAGTTCACAGACAGCATGGTGATCACATAAGCATAATTTTATTTCTTCAAAATAAGAAAGGTAATGGCCGCGCCATAGCTCAAGCGGTTAGTCGCTGGCTTCCCACCGCGGCTTCCAGGGTACGATCCCGGGTCTGGTCAAGTGGGATTTGTGGTGGACAAATGGGTGCTGGGGCAGGTTTTCTCCGAGTACTTCGGTTTCCCCTGCCAATCTTCATTCCACCAATTGCTCCACAATCACCCTCACCTATCATCTGGGGCTGGTACAATAGGCCAGAAGTGGCCACAGTACAAGGGACTTAGTCCCACCCCATTATCAACAAAAAAAAAGGTAGGCTAAAAAAGTTGCATTGCGGATTACCGTTGTGGTAAGGCGTCAAGTTCCAATTAGGGTTAAAGCGTACATCTGCGGAGGCCTCTTGCAGACAGGAACGGAAAAATGTGTAGCAAACACTGTTACGCAACTCTCAAAAGAACGCCTCCTGTAGATCGCACAGACCTTCAGTGAATTCACGTCCAGTACAATGCGACGTGCTCGTAAAACTTCAAGGGTAACAACATTATATAAATTTTACTAGCTGACACATTCTACAAAGATAAGTTGTCCCCATGATTAACTAATTAAGCGCTATGCCATAAAGGCGTACATGGGAGTGGATACATGGATTCATGTCTGCACTGGATGGAGGCGAGCGGTCAGGTTCAAGTTGTCAAGTTTGAGAAGACTTGCCGTGTTTTGTAGTGAGAAGCAGAGTGTTTGTGGATTAGCGAGAGCGTTATTGTTACTTTTAGTTACAATTTGCAAGTGTTCAATAAACCCAATCACCAATCCATGCCCCTTGTCTAGTCAGTAACATGTCAGTTTCCCCAATTTGCGCTGCTCCATTCAGTAACATGTGTTCAACTCAGGCTGATAACAGTTCTCGGAAATTGCGGTTGTCAGTTTCCTTGGTGCGCCATCGCCCAAAGAACGGTATACGTAAACAAAGCCAGAGAAAGCAGACCCCCCTCAACCCAAATTCAATGACAATGTGCTTGTAAAACACCCCTCCATGAATATCTCATCACTCCGGGTTGCCAATTAATTTTCTCTGATGATGTGTATTTAATGAACAACTACATTATTTTATTAACGAGCTTCAATGTAGTAGTCTAGAGTCTTTGCGTTCCCACCAGACAATGGAAACAGACTAATATTGAATATTTGCCAAACACGGTTACATTGCCTTCTGTAAACTGCGAAATACAATAAAAATAAACAAAAACACGCAACAAACCGGTGAGGCATTAGGGCTAAACAAAATTAGCTTCTATAAGCCTTCTGAGCTTATCCCCTTGAGGCTTCAGTGTGACGGGAGATACCGCTAGCCCGATTCCAAAGTACCCTGTATACTGTACATCACAAATAAATTGCTTCTCTTAATGAATAAAGAATGAACATATCCATGGTATGGAAGTAGGTCAGCTAACATGTGATGTTAACAGTAACAAACTAACAAGTCTCAGCTCGTACAGCCATTAAATGAGAATAAATGAGACCGCAGGGTAAACATCGGTAACATGAAAGCCAGCCGTTCGAATCCAACCTAGGAGGCTCCTAATCCAATTCACAATAAACCACTTCCTTACGATCATTTTAATGATTGCATCCTTTTGTGTATTATATAACTTTTACTGTCAACACAACAATACTTTGATATTTATTTATTTATATAGAACGCACTACATGTTTTTAAATATATTTTATTTTTTATTTTAACCAAAATATAGACTTAGAGTCTGGTTGGAACAGAATCTAATTTGTACGAACTATTTAGAACAATGGGAAAGTTAGCGTTGCAGTTCGGTAATAGTATGAGAGAACTTACAACACCTGAATGTGCCCCATTTGAGGTCGAAACATGTAGTGCGTGCTATATAAATAAATAAATAAATAAATATTAAAGTATCGTTGTGCTGACGGTAAAAATTATATATATGCTCATCAGTACGACAAACTTGTAGCTTTTACATCAAACTCTCGATCTTCCAATAGTGTGCTCTCAAAGAGACTCCATGCGAAAATTTCTCACGTGCTATCTTGTTTCTCCCTCGTACAGAATATAAAAAAATTCCAGACTTCTCTAAAAGAGCAGGAAACACAAATTCCAATACAGATAAAACACAGGTACAACACGTGAACCTCACGACTGAAATAAAGACAAATGTTACATTATGGGAGTGGGGGAAGCAAAAGAAGGGGGGGATCCTGGGCTCCAAATGACCAACACTTCATGTAGCTGATGTGACAGAACTTCTTGTGAAGCGCAGAGACTTAATACTTAAACATTAAGACGTCATTTAAATACAGTGGATTTATTACGCAAACGCAGAATACAAACCTACGTTTGTGCAACTACCTTCTTAAGACACGCAACAAACAGCAACTAAATTAAACGTACCGAAAAAGACATCTGATAAGACTGCGGTAACATGATCCCAGCAAGGATTTCTCCGTCGAAGGAGACTTGTTTTTTTCACACTCGAGTTTCCTGAGAAGGCCGTACCATAGCTCAAGCGGTTTAGTCACCGGCTTCCCGGGTTAGAACCCAGGTCAAGATATGTAAGATTTGTGGTGGAAAAGCGGAACTGGGGCAGGTTGTCTCCGAGTACTCCCATTTGCCCTGCAAATTCTCATTCCACCGACTGCTCCACACTCATCATCTCTCATCCGAGGCTGGTACAATGGACCAATAAAGTGGTCGACGTACCAAGTGGCCTCAGTCTCACCCCACCCAAAAAGTAAACACTTCCTGAGAAGAACGTTCTGGAAAAATTACGGAGTTATGCTTATTTTCATCATGCCCAGCGAGAAAAAGACATTCACTGCCAACATCATGGGGCAGACAAGCCTTAGGCGCCAGCCGCGCCTTAATCCCCAGGAAAATTATTTAATTAATTCTTGGTACTCATTTCTGTTGGTGAATGTTTCTTTTAAAATCTTAAAACGAGAATATAAACTTGCATCGACTTTTATGTTTTTTTTTAAAGAGTAAAGGTATGCATTCCAATTTCCGAGAACTTTCACAAGAAATAGAGTTCCAAATCATCTATATTTTAAATTTTTGTATTCCATTCTCACTGAGTGGAATGTTGTATAGAATTAACTAAGCGAAGTCCAAAAGAGGCTGCAGCGTGGGGTAACTAGAAGCCGCTGACCTATACAAGATATTCCCCTACATTTGTAGTCCACTCAGTCAAGATCTCCTGTTCGTCCCCGAACACAGATATTTCTTAGTCCCTTGTGCATGATACAAGCCACGTCATTTCCACCTCTCATTAATATAGGCTAATAAATCCTCCACAGTGTCGCACATTTCGACGGTCATTAACCAAATCCAACTGCCCCAAGAGACCTCATTCTATGCTGATTGTCGGAAAGAGGGGCTCACTACGAAGAATTCTGTATTTTTTCCTAAATGCAGTCATGGATACGAGAAAAAAATATTTCGGACTTTCCTACCTACCGATCCAGAGGTCCGGGTTCGATTCCCGGGGCTACCAGATTTTCTGAGAGGTAGTGGGTCTGAAACGGGGTCCACTCAGCCTCGTGAGGATAAATGAGGAGCTATTTCAAGGAAATAGCGGCTCCGGTCTAGAAAACCGAAAATTGACGGCCGTGGGTATTCGTTGCGCTGACCACGCGACACCCTCTATCCACTAAAGTTGGCACTAACTTCGGCGACAAGAGGCGGTCGCTCGGTGGGTATAGTTCGCTTGCGGACTAAACCCACGGATTTTTGTCTTACAATTCGTTCACCCACGTCACTTATGCATTAGTCGTTATTTCATAAGAAGAAATCCACGTACAATCAGTTAGTATGGGTGGGAACTGTAAACTCTTTTGATTTGAGGACACTTCCTACTTACACACATTCCAGAATTAACAAAGAATCGATGGGCTAATACCACATGTTAGGCGAAACCGAGGCCGTCAGTCATGTGACTACCTACGCGGCCAGCAAGGTCGAAGATGAGGAAACACCGAATGATACATCTGTTGTGATCTGGCTGACTTCCTAATAAGGACACTCCACTAACCCACTCCGACATCCCATTGGTTGTCGCGGCTTCTAAGGTATACAACCAGCACTGCTGACAGACGGAGACCTAGAATTACAACCGCACCACACAGAACTTACGCTCTTGATCAATGGGTCTTCAATCTGGGGTACGCGAAGACATATTACCGGGATACGTAAAACTAAAATTCGTCCCCGAATTGAGGTGTCGTCGTGCCTACACGAATAAAATTAATCAGAGAGGCATTACATTAATTTGAATGAAGGGGTCCAAAACGCAAAATGCAACACAAAGGTTATATGGATGACAGCTCGTAGAAGACAGAACAAAGAGATATCTTGTGATTTGCAGTGAACTGCTCGTGTGGCAACCGCAAGATAAAGACACTAATGTGCAAACGGAGAACTCTTGTTTACATGACTGTCAATGTAACGTCACTGGTGAGTTCGCTGCACGCCATGAAGTACAATGAATGTAGTGTCCCAGGTTTACTTGTATATTTCGAGGAAAATTTTAATTACAAGATAAATGAAGCTCACGTCACGCGAAGCACGGCCTAACCTCCTTTCAGTGGGTGGAAAACCAGTCGTACCCATATTTATGGAAGTTTCCTGCAGGTAACGTCAAGGAAAGGATGCGTTATCACAAAACATCTCCGCGTAATTTTCCATGACATGTATCATATCGCGAAGTGGCCTGTACAACATATTATGAACACCTAAATTTCAATGCGCAATTTTAGCCTGCTTTCCTTACCCTGAAAAAAATTAAAACAGACTTAAGCAATCTTCAGGTTATCCTCCTCCCCCCTAAACAGAAGCCACGATAGCTCAGTCGCTAAAGCAACTGGCTACGGGCTAACAACAGTGGTGTCGGAGTTCGAGTCCCGGTAGGTTTAAGAATTTTCTGTTCTCCACGTTCTCCAGACTGGATCTGGGGCCCACCCAGCCTCCTACCCGGTGGATACCGGGGGTAAAGCGGTAGGGGCGTCAAGCTGACCACTCACCTCCAACTAGTGCCCAGGACAAGAAAATGTGGATCTACACATCCACTCCCCCATACGCCTTCATGGCGTAATGCTTAATTACTTAAGTACAGAAACAGCTTTACCTTTACATTAATCTCTCCAAACTTCTGAATGGCAGAACCAATCTTTATGAAACTTGGTACGCATCTCATGGCACCTGAGTCCACTTCAACGGCGTACTTCATGGAATCCCTCCGATCGTCCTGTGTCTGTGTAGGGCCCTATTGCTACTAGACAAAGGTTCGGTAAAAATCCTCCTATACATGCTAGGCAACGACTCAGTAAAAACGTTACCAGGGCAACGAATACATACGCAGCAATAGAAGATCTGTTGGAGGTATCTTTTTTCATGAGGGTCCGAAACCCCTGGCCGTTAATTTCGGTTTTCTAGACCGGAGCCGCTACTTTTTCATTCAAGTAGCTCCTCAATTATTCTCACGAGGCTGAGCGGATCCCGTTCCAGACCCACTACTTCTCAGATCATCTGCTAACGCCGGAAATCGAACCCGGGACTTCTGGATCTGTAGCCAGGAACACTGACCACTAGACCACAGAGGCGGCCCAATATGCAAAACTGTCTATGTAAAAATTACCGAGTAGCGCCCCGTTTCTTGCGATCGATATGTTTTTGTTGGTGTCATAATTGCCAAATTAGCTGCTCCACAGGGAAGGCAGGCGGAAATTAAAACAGAGAGAAACAAAACCTGCTAACGTCATCGGCCACTTCTGCATAATTGCTACAGTGCAACTGTTGTGACGAAACAAGTAAAATACGCAACATGGCATGTTTGACGGCCTTACCAAAGTAACGCTCCCATTTCATCGCTGTTAACTCGACAAGGAATCAAGAAAACGTCAGGAAAATACACCATTAAAATATATCACAGGCCGAGAATAAGTGCCTTTGAGGAGCAAGGCCAGGCACACAGGAAACCACGGTCTCAAAAGGACAGGCAAAAGGGCATATATCACCCACCCACAAAGCTGACGAGCAAGTAAAAGGTGAAGTTGTCCCTGTGCTTAACTAATTTAGCAACACGCCATGAAGGCGTATGGGGGAGTGGGTGTATAGATCCATGTTTTCTTGACCTCGGCACTAGTAGGTGAGTAGTCAGCTTCACGACCCGGCTGCTTTACCGCTGAAGAAAGACCCTCCGGTACCCACTGGAAAGGAGGCTAGGTGAAGAAAACAAAAAAAGTGGCTCTGCCGGAAATCGAACCCAGGCAGCCCAGCCCATAGCCCGTCGTCTCCTTACACTGCTTATAGAAGGGGCAGAAAAACTTGATTCATGCGTCACGGAGTCAGAGACATCTATAATTTCAAGAGCCAATGAAGTTCATCTATCTACAGCTCGATATACACGGGTCTGTATTATCCACGTAACTTACAAGCAAGGGGGGGGGGGGGACTTTGTGCTGAATCCACACACACGAAATGAGCCGCGCCACGGTGGCGAGTTGGTCATTCCAGCGCGCCGTACGCAAGTTTCAACACCGGGCGGGAAGCAGGAAATTTGATAAGAAAAGTTAACAAAACCCAGAAATGGGCGGAACTGCTGCTCAGCGGAGAAGAATGTCGGCAAACATCCGCCATAACACAGCGCGGGGAAACAGACGGCCAGGAGACACATTTCCAGCCATCCCCACACGCAACGAAACTTCCCTCACATAACAGCTATTTCTCCATCAGCCACGTCCTGAAATGTGAAGGCAAAACTTTCGGACAACTCTCAAGACACATCTGTCTCGATCATAAATTTCCAAAATGAATATCGCGAAGTAGTACTTTTGTGGAAAACGAATTTTCCGCGTCAATTACTTGCAGACAGTTGTGGCCTAATGCAGTGTTCTCAAACTTTCTCAGACCGCGGTCTCGTAAATTCATTTTTTTTACAGGACGAAGGCCCGTTATAATGGATACCAGGGACTGGTCTAATGAACCTTACGATACCTTTAATGTGCTGCCACGGTTCTGCACTGCGCTCCACCACTTCCATTTAGATGCATCTGTTAAGAGGGTTCTTAACAGGTACCTAAGACCACTTATGGATTCCTTCAGACAAAACATTAACACTGCTGGCCTTCAACTGCAGAACATCTCATGAACATAACTGTGTCTACTTGAGAGGATACGTCTAATGCAATAAATAAGGCCAATGCTTAAGAGATTTTCTGAATCTGTTTAATGACACGTTTACTTAAATTTCACATATGAAGAGTCAGCGGTCTTTTTCCACAAAACCGGGAAACCCGGGTCACGGTAGCCGAGCGGTCTAAGACATGCACTGTCTTCGTTCGATCAGAAGCCGTGATCATGGGTTCGAATCCCACTCAGGTCATCGATGTTTGGTGCTCGTGTGGCCGCGCCATAGCTCAAGCGGTTGGTCGCTGGCTTCCCACTGCGGAGACCCGGGTTCGAGCCTGGGTCTGATCAAGTGAGATTTGTGGTGGGCCAAGTGGCGCTGGGGCAAGTTTTCTCCGAGGGCTTCGGTTTCCCCTGCCAATCTTCACTCCACCAAATTCTCCATCATCATAATCACCCGGGGCAGGCTACAATAGCCCAATCATTGGCCGGCGTGCCGAGTCGACCAAGTTGGACTCCATCCCCCGCTAAGCGAATTAAAAAAAATGGTTTGTGTGTACGTTTTCTTGTGTTTCTGTACAGGTAGAGACCTTGCGACGAGCTGATCATCCACCCAAGGAGTCCTACCGAATATCTCAGATCTAGCAAAGCGAAATGAAACGGAAAGTTTCATGGAGGTAGGCCAAGGCCCAAATTGTGGCTGTAGCGCCAAAGGGGAAAAGAAATATCTCAAAGGATCAAGCAGCATCAACACGAAGTAAAAATTAGTTTTATTTAACATGGCGTCTGGATTCACGTTCATAAACCTTGATCTTTAGTAACAAAAGAAATGTCTTGATCAGCCGAACTCATAACTATTCAAGGATATTGTGCAAAGGAGTTGCTGGTATTAAACAAAAATAACAGGGAAGATAAACTGCCTTGAACAATACTAATCCAACAGTAACGAAATCAAGACCGGATTACATGCAGCTCATAAGAGAAGGAACAACAAAGACGTATGCCACAACTTGGAAGCCGACGACGTGAAAATGAACGAACAGACGTTATGGGATAACACTGTCAAATTTTTTGCTGTTTTCAACATTCGCGGTACAAGCACGGGAGAGTTCATTAATGACGCAACTGAAATTAATGGGGACGAGTTCCCAGGGCAATTAGCACCTGTCGATAATGAGCAGTTCTTTTCTTTCGTGTTAGAAGCGCATCATTTTGTCGCTAAGAGCGAAATCGCCGTTCCGCTGATGCAAAAAGAAGAGAGAAACCAGATCTGAACATCGATAGTGTTCATGCGAATTTGTGCCCTAAGCGAGGAAAACTGTCGCCGTAAAGGCCAAATAAGACAAATCCGAAAACAGCAATTTGTCGCTCTGACAGTGTACAAATTACAGTGCATTTCATGCGTCTCCCCACGCCGACAAACCATACTATACAAATACGTTCTATAAGACTTAAAGGATAAGTACGGTAAAGGTTAAAAGTAAAGCTATCCCTCCAACAGCCCATGACGGCCCGTAGGGATGTGAGACGTTAAGGCTCCCACACATTTTCTTTAGACAATCGGATCACGGATTGCGGGTAAGGTTGACAGCATTACGCCCCGGCCGCCTTTAACCCACAGGAAGATTCGTGGCACTCATTTATGTTAGAGGCTGAATCGACCTCAGGGCCATAGTGCGGCAGAAAGGATTAGATCAACTGAAAAAAAAAATCACCTCATTGCCTCTCGAATCCGCGACCTTCGGGCTTGTATCCCAGTGCCTGAAGTAACAACGCTACCGCGTGCTACTGTGCAAACCTAAATTACCAGACATTACAATTAGGCTGTAAACTGACGACATCTGCGACAACTCCAATGAAATAATGAAACTGCACCTCACAATTAAAAACAGGGAGCATGCGACCCAGTCACAGAAACTGATGTTTTGAACGTATTGTCGTAGCCACGTATCAGCCGCGAATGGAGTTTGCAGGGCGTTCGCGATGTATGATGTACCTGAGGTTAGAAACAGGTTTTGCAGCATATTATACTACGTACATTCGCATATCAACACGGGGAGATTTCAGGAATACCCAGGGGGCTCTTTAAAATGGTTTGAGAATCACTACATCTGTGCACAACGTCAGCAAAACAAAGTCACGATGTCAACCAACAGGCGTTTTATCTCATCTCCTGTTTCACTCCAGTTTATTAGACTTCGTACCCACACTAACTCCAACACCCTTCAGAGTGAAAAGCTTAATCAAAAAGTGAAATCGCAGGCTGGAGGCCACAGATGTGTTTCCAGTTATCAAAAAAAAAAAACTGAACTGCTTCAAATGTGAACAGATATAATTTCTGTTTGGATGCTTTATCTGCTGCTTTCTAGAATAAACGGCTGATATAAACAGTAACCAAATATTATACAACGAAGCTAAAGCCTCTTACACATGTATCGGTTTATGTTTGTCATGGGAACCTTGTATGGGAGAAACCATCTATAGCAATCGAAAGAGAATTCTTTCATTAAACGTATATGTATGTATCCACAGTTCGTCAATAATGCAACAATTGTTTATTCATCATTTAACGCTTAACACAACATGTTTCGGCGACAGACGGCCATCTTCAGATGTTTTAACGCATGGTTTTCAACCAACTAACACCCACATACATTTCAGACGGTGGCATATGGTTCGACATACCAGATCATCTCTAGACACTCCCTACACGATGCGTTCTATGCACCGACAACGCGTAACGGCAAGACTTCATACCTCTCGGTCTGAGGTCCACCGCCCAACCACGTGACGTAAGAACTTCCTTCGGTTCATACCGAACGCCAATATCACAAGAACATAAACCGCGTCTTCTTTATGGGAGCTTGGAATCGCGTGGAAAAGTGCGGAGCTCGGTCCGTCCGTATCGAATAACTTCGCTTCGTGACCGCGCTGATTACAAAAATTACTGCAAGATCTATCCAAAACATCTGTCGCCAGCACGAAGTGTGACAGATGCACGATACTTTATCGGCTTTCCTTATATCATAACGTGTTGTTAAAGTATATCATTCATGCTCGAGAGATGGCTTATGCACAAAAGGTCATTACACTCCCAGAAGTATATATAGAAACTAGCATTTCTTTATCTCAGGGTTCACAAAGTAAATCCACTAACATACAGCAGTAAAAACATCAAGACTATCACCTTAAACATTACTGATAATATAGGAACTGTGCACAATCTTTTTATTATAAAGGGTTATGACACAGAATTACTGCGTTTTTTTTTTCATCTTCCTGAATTCTAGGTAACAGAGGACACGACGTTTCGGAAGCTGGATCTGTTTCCGTCTTCAGGTGAGAAAGGAAGACACCTACTCACTTGGGCAAGCGATTATTGAAATTAGCTCTCTCTATGAGGCCCAACTGAGTAGCTGTGTTCCATTCTCACCTGAAGATGGAAACAGAGCCAGCTTCCGAAACGTCGTGTCCTCTTATTACCTAGAATTCCGGACGATAAAAAAATAAAAAAGCAGTAATTATGTGAGTCTTTTTATTCTTCTACATTTCGTAATGTGTCCTCCAGCCCGGTTCCCATCAGAATTAATCTGAAAACTGTGGATCTTACAGACGGTTGACTCCTTGGACGGGTGATCAGCCCTATTTCAAGGCCGCTACGACACAGACGAAAGAGACAGCCATACACAAATATAGCAAGTGCCACGTAACTTCGAACAAGGCCAACAGTAACCTTGAATGCGCAGAAGACAAATTTTCAGACAAGGGGGCGGAGGGTGTGAGAAGTGACAGGCGGCCAGTGGAAGAACGCGTGTTAAGAAACTCCTCCCACCACAAGCTATGAGCGGGATTTGACTAGGAATGAGGGGCCTTGTTCGAAGTTACGTGACACTGTGTATAACAAACCATTACAAAAGTGGATGCATGTGAAGCAGGCCAACTACACTGACAGGCGACAGCAAGCGATCGGGTTATCATGCCAAGTAACGTTACCGGCTTATTAAAAAGTCAGCATCTACGTTTTAGTGCTGAGTAGCTCCTGGAATGCAAATAGCAGCTTGTAACAGTTACAGCTCTTCTCCCGAACTTTACAACGAGGGTCGTGCAAGATGTCAAAATGACAGTTATTAACTGTGTGGTTCTTGCTCAATCTGCCAACACTTTACTTCTTTCTATGATTATGTGGACTGCGGACTGCAAATTACACACACTTTGTCGCTTCTCTACAGCGTGACATAAAAATTATTTATGGTCCGAAACGACTGAATGGTATATGTTACTCGGTCTGAACGACACAACGACGCAAATAAGTGTCTCTAGTATAAAATGTAATTAAAAAAAGTAAAGTTTTCCCTGTGCTTAACTAATTAAGCACTACGCCATGAAGGCGTATTGGGGGAGAGGATGTATTGATCCACATTTTCTTGAACTCAGCACTAGATGGAGGTGAGTGGTCTGTATCACGCCCCGGCCACTTTACCCCCGAGGGAAAGAAACCCCGTACCCACTGGATATGAGGCTGGGTGAACCACAAAACCGGTCTGGATGACACGGAGAAAAGAAAATTATTGCCTCTACCGGGACTCGAACTCCGATCCTTCGGTCGTCCAGCCCGTAGTCAATCGCTATACCGACTGTGCTATCACGGCTCCCATATAAAATGCAGTGCAACTCAGAAAAGCGTAAGAGTAAGTATCGATTAAAAAATCACTTGGTAGATTTGGCCTAGGACGGAATAACGTTCACGTGGGTCTCAAGGAAATCAGGGGCGAAGCTGTACCGAACAACGAACACTAATGAACATGAATTCCGTAACGACAACGAAATGTTAGAACACACGAACGTTTATCGACTGTCCAAACAAAGCCCTGCACAGCGAACTCTGTGGCATGTTCCAGCCAAGATGACAGTTAGTGGGATGTCATGTACGACGAATATGACTCAAAGTACATGAAATGGAGAGCAAATATGGAGACATTTATGACCAGAAAGTGACACCGAGAACACGTGCTCGAGCCAAGGCAACCATTGTTCTCCTTCCAGCACGTCAACGAGGGACGCAGGATGAAGTGTGCTTTTAGGGCGGTACTCCCTTCGTATGAAACTATAATTCTGCCTGTGGTTCTGTATGGGTGTGAAACTTGCTCTCTGACATTAAGGGAGGAACACAGACTGAGGGAATTTGAGAACAGGGTGTTGAGGAGAATATTTGGACCGAAGAGAGATGAAGTGACAGGAGGTTGAAGAAAACAGCATAATGAGGAGCTTCATAACTTGTACTCTTTTCCAAATATAATTAGAATGATCAAGTCGAGGAGTATGAGATGGGAGAACTAATTTGGAGAAGAGGAATACACGCAAGATATTAATTGTAAAGCCAGAAAGAAGTGTCCACTAGGTAGATGAAGAAGGGTGGATAATATTAAAATGGATCTCAGATATATAGGATGGGATATTACGGACTGTATGGATTAGCTCAGGATAAGGACCAGTGGAGGGCTCTTGTGAACACGGTAATGAACCTTCGGGGGTTCCATAAAACGCTGGGAAATTCTTGAGTAGCTGCAAATTGGCGGTTCCTCCAGAGGGGCTCGGCTCCACGAGTGAGTGAGTAAGTAGGTAAGTAATTAAGTAAGTAAGTAAACTCCCTTTGTATGATCCACAAGTTTGGAGTCAGAGGTAAACATCGGGAGCAGGACGGGAAGAAACGTACGCTTCGAAATACCCGTACATTTTAATTATCAATGGATGCATCCTGTTTTGTTAAATATATAAATATCTTTATTAAAATCCGTCACAACACAACAACAGAACAGTTGATGTTTAACAGTATTTTTCTATATGTTTCGGCTTTTTAGAAAGCCATTATCAGGAAACACTGCACTAAGTTATATGGTATGCAAATCAATAGCTTAAGAACATGTAGCAAAATACTGTTAAACAACAGCTGTCCTGTTGTGTTGTGACGGATTTTAATACAGAAATTTATCGTACATCTTAGTTTCGGATGAAGATCCACATAAATGCGACAATCAATAAAATATCTCCGGGCCTTAACTTCATTTAATTATGTCTTCAGCACACAGTAGACTCATCACGAGCGTCAGAGCCCTTAAATTCAAGAGACAAGGCACTTTAAGATATTCCAAGCTCATTAAATCGTCATCTAACTTATTCGTGTGTTACATTCATGACCAGCTACACTGAACTTCAGGAAAGAGTCGCCTAACTCCGTTGCCTGTAGTCCACAAGCGAACTATACAGACCGAGTGATCGCCGTTTGTCGGCGAAGTTAGTGCAAACTTTAGCGGATAGAGGGTGTCATGTGGTCAGCACAACGAATCCCCACAGCAGTTAATTTTGGTTTTATAGACCGGAGCCGCTATTTCCTTGAAACAGCTCCTCAATTATCCTCACAAGAGAGGACCCCGTTTCAGACACAATTCTTCTCAGAAAATCTGGTATCGCCGGGAGTAGAACCAGGACCTCTGACCACTAAACCATAGAGCTACAATCGAACAAAATATCTCCTGGTCTTAACTCTATTTGTCTTCAGCACAGAGTATAAAAACATCACAGCGAGTGTTAGGGGGCCCATACACATACGAGTCTGGCTCGCGAGTTCGACTCGGCTCGGTTCCAATGAGCCAAACTCGTCCGTGTGTGGGTCGCCACGCTCATACGTGTGTGGTGATTTTAATCCGATCCAGACTTGTACGTGTATGGGCCGCCTTAAATCCCTTGAATTCAACAGACGAGTTATTTTAAGATATTCCTAGCTCATTAATTCCTTATCTAACTTATTCGGGTGTTACATTCATGACCAGCTACACTAAACATCATGAGAAAAGTAGCCTCACAAACACATGCTCGATAATATCGACAGCGTGTAGCGATCACGCGAGAAAAAGCGACCACTTTCAATAGACAAGACACACAAGCAGATGGGTGGATCAACAGAGACGTATAAACAGAGCTAAGCAAACAGAGGATAGGATACAAAAAATCCGAGATAACGTTAAGATGCATTACAGTTGCAAAGTCTTGTCCAAAGGTTTCGCACAACAAACTCCCGAGGCTTGGGAACAGTTGCACATATTTTTAACAAAGCAAAGCTGCACTACACAGCACACAAGAAACATGAAAAGCCACTCCAACTAACTGACGATAAACAATGTATCGAAACCTTTACGCCCGTTTCTATGGGATCTAAACCCCAGAGACGTAAGCGGTGTGAATGCTGTCATCACTAGGAGGGCTCTAAGCAGAAACCCGAGAGACAAACATGATCTGTGCAACAGGAGCGTTAATACCGTCCTTACGGAATGGTAACAATGGTGACCACAGGATATTGGCATGTCCTTCATACCACACGTCTGTCTGCAAACTTAAGTCACTCAACTATATCGATCTGTTATTCAACAGCAGTTCATGGGCAAATCACTTCTCAGAAACCTCCTACTAAAATATACCATGATAAAAGCAGACATAACCCTAATTCACAAACGCGGTTTTTTAAATTCGAGCATGGTCAAGTGGGTTCTGTAGTTAGTGTGAACAAACTTAGTACAAAAATAAGTTTTCTGTCATATAACTTAATTGATTTGACATGAACACTGGTCAAATTTAAGTGCTATAGCGTGTACAGCCGTTGCTATGCAACGATCGCAGGATGAACGGATATGCCAGGGACGTTTCTGGGCAACGTCTCGGTAAAGACGTTCCCTCGAAACAAACAACTGAACATAGGCAGCAGATTCTAATGCAACATTCAGAATACAACAATGGAAAAGCAGGGTTTTCTACGTCGTCCGTGCCGAGAGGTTACAAGCGGGACGAAGTTAGTTCTTAGCTGTTTAAGTGTGGAAGTCTGTGAAGGACTTGAGCCCGGAGGCAGAGGAATAGCCACTGTTAGAGCAGTTACCCGGAAACGTCTAGCAGACTGAGAACACTAAACTGTGTGCTGAAGCGGTAAAGTGTGGAAATAGCGATTCTACTTACGAACTGTATGTAAGTGGTCAATAAATCTTAATCAACAATCCAAACCCCGTCTGTGATCACTCAAACATGTGACAATATGAATACAATGAGAATTCTACATTTCAGTTACGTAATGCTAAGCACTGGACGGATCACAGAGGCCGCGGGGTCTAAGGCTCGCTCGCCTCAGCGCTGGGATCATGGGTTCGAATCCCACTCGACGCACGGACGTCTATGTCCTTGTATTCTGTATTTGTGTTGTTCTGGGTGGAGGTAGCGGCCTTGGGAGGGGAAAAGAGGCCAAGAGCCAACAAAGTACCGTAGAGCTATAGATCCTAAGCACTGAAGAACTCGAATATTAATTACTTCAACATGATACTGATGGGGCAGGCAACTTCTCCGGGCCAGTTTAGTAGGGCTCCGTATGAAAACCAAATATAAACATCGGCCAAGTAATTCTAGGCGAACGGGAGCGTAAAGTTCGCTTCTGTCCCACATTGGGGTGCTACTAGGTACCGTATTTAAGGGATTTACATGTTAACCCCTTCACAGCTGAAGGGGATAAAGGGCTTTGAGATGAAGGGCAACCACATGCCGCATCTGTAAACACGCAACGGTCAACATGCTCCACTCAGAAATGGAATCGTCGATATGGAATTAAGTAACACAAACACGTATACTAATAACGCTACTGACATCGGTCAAACAATTTTTCTGAGTGGAACGAACGTACTTACTTACTTACTCATGGAGCTGAGCCCTTTTGGAGGAGTCGCCAATTCTGCAGCTACTAAATTTCCCAGCAATTTATGGAACCTAAGGTTCATTACAGTGTTCATAAGAGCCATCCACTGGTCTCAATCTTGAGCCAGATGAATCCAACCCATACCATCCCATCTCTCTAAGATCCATTCTAATGTTGTCCACCCACCTACGCCTTGGTCTTCCCAGTGGTCTCTTTCCATCTGGCTTTCCCACAAATATCCTATATGCATTCTTCGTCTCCCCCGTTCGGTAGAACGTACCTCCTGTCACAATTTCGATTGCCTGAACACGACCGTACGTCACAGAGAGAAATAATTACATTGAAGACACTCGTGTGGAGTGCCACAAGATTTATTTCCACCCCAGCGCAGAACAGACGACCGGTATTAAAGCTGAGAACAAAGTGCAGCCGCACTGAAGGGACTTCGAGCGAGTGACGAAAGAAAATTAATACGTTGTGGAGCGGAAGACAGGAGACAACAGCCGACAGCGGCGTGTCCATGCTCGCCTCTTGTAATGAGTCCTATATTTCAAGCATACAGAAGAACGTCTGCAAACCACTCGGGACTGAAATCAAATCCAATACTTAAATGAACTCCGCTGCTGATACAGGAAGGAATTGTATTCCCATCACAAGTCGCGCTACGAGTGGCTTTGAATTGGATATCAAGTTTTCGGCAGGAAGTTAAGATAACCACGTCAGATTATGTTAACGACTGCTCTAATTTGTACGATTTCTATCTTCTCCACATCGTACAGACCGGCTCCGGGTACCGGGGGGAAAAAACCGGGGCGTGAATCTGACAACTCACCTTCATATAGTGCAGAAGTCAAAAATTGTGTGCTACACCTCCAACCCCCACGGTTATATAGCACAAGGACTTTACCTGCTATTAATTAACGCAAACAAAAGAAAAGGTCTTGGCAACCTGTCACCAATTCAAAATGTGAGTAATGACAAGGAACTATGTCGCACGAGAAAAAAAAAACTCGTATAGAAGACCTTACCAAGCTGATAAATTCGGTTGATATCACAACTGTCCTTCATTTTATGCAGCCTTGCGCAACACAAGCATATGCGCCTTAAACCAGACTACACTACACTACACTACACGGCACGGCACGGCACGATTGAAGACTAAGATCACATCTGCTTCAATTCATCTGTGAGAGTCTGTAAGTGTCCAGAGCAGATGTTAATTGGCGGCGCCATAGCTCAAGCGGTTAGTCGCTGGCTTCCCACTGTGGCGGCCCGGGTTCGATCCAGGGTCTAGTCAAGTGGTATTTGTGGTGGACAAAGTGGCGCTGGGGCTGGTTTTCTCAGAGTACTTCGGTTTCCCCTGCCAATCTTCATTCCACAAAATTCTTCCATCATCATAATCACCCGGGGCAGACTACAATAGGCCAATCAGTTGCCGACGTGCCGAGTGGACCCAGTTGGACTCCACCCCCCTCACTAAGCGAATTCACCTAGTAAAGAGTATTCAAAATCTACAATAAAATCCGCCATTCCCATCCGCACGGAACCGTGCAAAGAGAACGATTGATGAAAGGACTTTTAAGTCATCCATCTGCTCCAGTTCGTATGCAAACAGAAGTTTCTTTCGCAATTCTCATTACCGCTCGTCTACCCACTAATTCAAGCAATTAATAAAGGGTTGCAACTCTTTGCCTCCCTCAGTTCAACAGCTACAGGAAACGGAAGGGGGGGGGGATTTCATCTCGCGTAATTCTTCACTGCCAATGAACACACACAAGAACTTCCTTGAATATGATAAATTCTTCCCTTAGAGCAAGATTAGCTAAAAGAGAGGGCTTCAAGCCACGATATAGGCTCTGCATTGTGGCTTGAAACCCTCTCTATAAGATACAGAATGCAGACAAAGGAACAATACACAAGACAGACAAAACAAGGAGATAAGGTTAGTGATGGCCCAAGTCTGCAAAAATTATCCTTCAAACTGAAATTCTCACGGTGGTGACTGTGAAGAGTAACATCTTGGACGTGACGTCGTTCAGTCTGACACAAGTTAACCGTCTCCGCTCGCCCAACAATTTCTTAATTTCCTATCAAGATGGAGACATCACGTTGTACAGAAACGGCGATAAACTTCTGCAAAACTACAGGGAGTCAAATTGCAAACTTTATCTTACTAGATACAAGATCAAGCGGTTAGTCGCTGGCTTCCCACCGGGGCGGCCCGGGTTCGATCCCGGGTCTGGTCAAGTGGGATTTGTGGTGGACAAAGTGGCACTGGGGCAGGTTTTCTCCGAGTACTTCAGATTCCCCTGCCAATCTTCATTCCACCAACAGCTCCACAATCACCCTCACCTATCATCTGGGGCTGGTACAATAGGCCAGAAGTGGCCGCAGTACAAGGGACTTAGTCCCACCCCACTAGCAATAAAAAAATACTGGATGCAGCCTCTACAAATGTGGTATCAAGACTGGTTTAAAACTAGGAATAGGATTTTGTTACAAGATGGCGACGATACCAAAACAAAAGAAACGCCCATCACACAACATAACGCTTAGAAAAGAAGTGTAACGGCTTGAAAACCTTTCGCTACGTTCAGCCAAGCAAATGACACCATATTTTCTTTCTTTCTCTAACTACCTACGTATGGCTCTACAGCCTTTGCGGACCTTGTCCACCTTTCCAGTTTCTAAATCTATACGGTTGGTAAGACACCTTGGACGGGGGATCAGCCCGTCGCAAGGCCGCTACCTACACGCAGAATACCACCAAGACAGAATAAACGCACAGACATACACGCCTCGAGTGGGATTTGAACCCACGATCCCAGTGTTCGAGCGGGCGAAGACGGTTCATGCGTCAGGCCGCGTGGCCACTGTGATCGGCACAGACCACATTAGTAAAACTAAGGCACCTGATATGGCAGCGCTGCAATAAGCAACGTTAGCGGTTTCTCAAGAACTAAGCTTCCACCTTAAGAATAAGTTAAATTGTGTAATACTAGATTAGCGGAAAGTAATAAACAGTGATACCAACTGAATAAATAGGCCTTTTGACATCGAACTCTAATGCACTTTTTTTTTAATTCGCTTAGTGGGGGGTGGAGTCCAACTGGGTCCACTCGGCACGGCGGCCACTGATTGGCCTATTGTAGCTGCCCTGGGTGATTATGATGATGGAGAATTCGGTGGAATGAAGATTGGCAGGGGAAACCGAAGTACTCGGAGGAAACCCGCCCCAGCGCCACTTTGTCCACCACAAATGCCACGCGAACCCGGCGACTAAACGTTTGAGCTACGACGCGGCCATTAACTCAAATGCACTTACCAAACAGCATTAGTAAAACAACGAAATGGTTGCTTTTAGGGGTCATTATAGTTGATGGCCTTTGAATGTACCTCTAAGTTCTTCGGCAATCTTTCGGCATTCGAATATCACGACAATTACCATGTCGACTCATGGGGCCCAACCGAATGTTATCGCATACACTGAGCATTCTGATAAGATGTCCTTACGCTTGACGTCCAGGCCCTTAACAAAGAATTTGCTTCTAATTTTAACAGAGTTTAGCAAGTGAAATCGGTCATAAGTCACACGAGACACAAACAACCCATTTCACTGTTCAACATGCTCTGATATGTGGTCGGAAAGCCGGAATAAAGAAGCAACGGGTGACGTTCATTGTTTGGAAACGACTCGCTAAACAAGTTCCTGCGGAAATGACACGCATGCAGCAACAGAAGAACTGCCGTTTCTATGCAACGGAGAGATAAACATATCGACAATAGAAAATTTGTGGGGAAACGACGTTTTCTGAATAGGATACGAAATATCAACCCGGGAAGTTCTCTTACTGCATACAAATATGGACTCCTGTTACACTACACTACCTCCTTATCAGGCGATTTGCAAGGGCAACGCGGACCTACATACATCGCGCTGCTGTTGCTGAGAATCTTGTGCGAACACCACTGGTGTCCAATGACGTAATTGTGTGGTCAGCGAAACGTGGCCAACCGTTAATAAATATTGACTATACTACGTACACAAAATAATGTCAGGAGTATGGGTGACTTAGAAGACGGGGTTTGCATTGCATGACTGGATTTACTGCACCTTATACATTTACACAGTTCGAGACTACAGGCAATTACAACGCTATCACAATTCTACACACTTTCCAGTTCACCGTTGCAAGCACTAGGATTCTGAGTATTCATTAGCCGTATCCTGGCAACGGACTTATAACAGTCTCACTGTAACATCAAATAACACGCAAAGTCTTCTTGTAACAGACTAATTCTTTTCTTGTCATTTCTTCTCAACTAACTTCGACTGCCGTCTACAGAAGTCGACAAAATTCCAATTCTACCTGCGTGAGATCCTCGTTATATAGCCTCGGGGAGGACCACACGGGAAACACCATCATCTATTGTTTAAGAGCGTGTTTACAACTTCGCTGCCTAGCAACAGACATCCTATTGCTGCGGACGCGTGTGTTGCGGGAATGTTTACCGATCCATTGCCTAGCATTGGGTACACACGTAAAAATATTCAACCGAGGTCCGCCTGCCAGTTTTACAAGAAAACAATACAGCAGCATTAAAAATTTTAACAGCAAATAATTGAAACACACTGAACATATGTTCACGTGTTCTAGAAAAAGGTACACCCCTCGGTTATATATTGACACACACAATACATGATAATCCTTACTACTGCACTTACTACATTTAGAACTGTACTCTGTGCAAAGCAGCATGGTTTAAAGACAAATTCTTAAAGTTATCACTCTAAAGCGTTGCAGTCTCGACATAACATTCTAAAGTAAAACAATACAAATTTCTAAGTTCGTATTTACACGGGGCCCGTTACGAACATTAACATTTTATGAAGGCAAGTATGAACTGCCAAGGACCCCGGGGGTTGGACGGCAAACAGACCGCATTTCAAAAATCAATTCCATAGACTCCAGGGTACACAGAACATGCTTCAGTCATGAAATATTGAAATACCCAATCGCTTAATGCTCTAGTAGTGGAAAATCCCACTTTCGTTCATCGGGACATTATTCCATTCGTTTCTTCGTCCCTCGCCCCCTTAACTTCAACCCTTTCATGCATTTCTCCATTAAAGCAGTGATCTGAGTTACATCTTCATGCTCCAGATGGCACTTCGAACGGGTAAAACTTCTACGAGATGAGAATGACATACCGTACACACATAACCACACAAAAATGAAGTTATAAATCATCCACATCACAGATAAAGTACAAATCAGAAAAACAAACTGTACCCCGTACAGCAAAAGTTGCAAAGCACAACACCATAAGAGTGGAAGTAAATCAAGAAAACGTACCGTAACGCTATTCCGATGAGAAATAACAAGTTTAACAGCAGCACGTAACACGACGCACAGAAAAGCAAGTGATTTTAGACACCACACACACAATTCAACCTGCAAGCTACATTAACTGTTTAAAGTTAAAAAAAAGTGAAGGTATCTGTGTAAGAAGCTGTTGAGGCCCCCACATTTTCTAGGCAGCTCACAGATGGCGGTAAGTTTGTCAGCCTTAGCCGCCTGCCGCCCTTTACCCCCAGTAACATTCCTAGTACTCATTTCTGTTAGAGGCTGAGTCGACCCCAGGGCCACAGTGCGGCTGAAAGGATTAGGTCAATTGAAAAAATCCAATAACCTCATCGGGATTCGATCCCGCGACCTTCCGGCATGTAGCATAGTGTCTCAACCAACTACGCTACCGCGTGCCCCCACATTAACTGTATTTATGGGGATAGCTCGGTCGGTACAGCGACATGCTCCGGTCTCGACGGCAGGGACGCGATTCCAGGTTGGGGCGATTTTCTGTTCTCCACATCGTCCGAGTCCTACCCAGCACCATATCCAAATGGGTACGTTGGGTCCCTTTTCCGGGGAGTAAATCGGCCGGGGCGTGAAGTAGACCACACACCTCCACACGTCTTCACGGCACAGTACTTCAGTAATTAAGCACAAGGACAACTTTACCTTATAAGAGCGACAGGCAATACGTAATGGTAACGATGACAGTCACAGCTAGAAGTGGTTAACTATATCTGTCCATCCTTCAGAACCGCAACTTCAAGTAAGAGCATATACCGCAACTAGGTGGCCCAAAGCACTGCCGCAAAATAAGCTAACCTTGCGGCTACTTGACGAGGTACTAAACTTCCGCTTTCGAAGTAAGTGACGTGAACAAAATTCTACTGCGTATGAAACATTGCATTACTTGGCTTAGCGACGTATGCACGCAATCCAGCCATTCCAGGAACGAATGCAGTGGTACCTGGCAGTACACAACTGACCAAAATTATAGATTATTTTGTGTTCTGCATTGGAAAATTATGTGAATCGTTTTACGGCAATGTCAGTGTCCAGATTATACAGGATGTCCCAGGTTGAAAGGTCAATATTCTAGCAGGTCATAGTACAGGTCATTCTAGGCAAAAACAAAATGTGTATGTCCGATATACGACTATTTCACTGTACAGCTCCAAAAATGTTGATAAGAAAGATATATTAAGTACTGTTTCTATTGTTCAAGTGACAATGTTGGTAGAGTTTACATACTATATTTTCAAAAACTACACAGTCAACATGAACGCACTTTGCAACTCGTGTGAGGACACGGCGTGTTGCTCGTCTGTGCAGTGCACAGTTCTATCACGGAAACCGTTCGGAATAGGACACATGTACACATACATTTCTTTGCTTAGAATGACCGATACTGTGACCTCCCAGAATACTAACCTTTCTTCCTGGCACACCTTGTATAATTTCGAATTGTAAGGTTGAAGGAAGATAACAGCCGTTGCCTATCAGAGATCAATCTCGATATATCCAACAGGGGAAGAGGAAAAAGGGGAAATCCTTAGTAAAGAGAGCGGGATACCCTGGAAGATTCGAACACAACAACTCCCGAATAAAATCAGAAGCGCTTCCTCAATATCAGAATCCGTTGAAAGGGACACCGAAGTACTCGGAGGAAACCTGCCCCAGCGCCACTTTGTCCACCACAAATCCCACTTGACCAGACTCGGGATCGAACCCGGGCCGCCGCGGTGGGAAGCCGGCGACTCTAACCGCTTGAGCTATGGTGCGGCCTCCTCAGAAGCGTAAACGCTTGAGCCAACTTTGTGGACGACTGACCAATAGCCGCAGAGTTCTTCGAAAACAACCTATATACCCATCTATCGCGTGTAAAACACGATCACCCTTGAACTCGCAAATCCTTCAATTCTCATCCTAGACCTACACGGTCACTCCAAAACGACAAAAACAGGAACTGCCAGACGTTACCTCGTTCGAACCAAAATTGGTGTAATAATTTAAGTTCAAACTTGGGCACATTACACTTCAGCGGTCTACTGAAGTCAGGGCTATCGTCTGCGTACCTTTCGGCCCACATATTGGCGCTTTTGTGCTAAACATAAAACTGTCCTCAAGTCACCGAAGGTCGTATCTTCAGATCTTTACTGGTGCACTTTTAGAAGAGACAAGTGAAATAGTTTGCTGGCGACTGCAAAATGGCAGAAAGCCATCCGATAGTTCACTGGCCCATAGAATTACCTAGGCAAATGATATTACTCGGAGCATATCCTTACTTCTCTCTGCCTTACAAGTAAAATGTACTCCGATATGCTCGAAACTGGAAACACTGCAAGCCGCTCAAGGTGACATTTAAATATGCATTTTGTCTAAACAGGTACCACTCGTTACAAACCAGCATAAAACAGGTACCGCTCATTACAAACCACCATAAACGACCGATGAAACGAAGAAGTGACGTGTCTTCCATTTTTACTGCAACGGGATGCGATGCCGTGTAGTCTGGTACTCTCCAGAACTTTAAGGTACAGGTAAGTTAAAAGTTGTCCCAATGCGAAACTAATTAAGCACTACGTCTTGGAGACTTGAGTGGAAATATAGCTCAACCATTTCTGATCTCTGCATCAGATTGGCATTCGTAAGCTTCACGCCCACACCGATTTACCCCTGGGAAGAAAGTCCGTTGGATCTCAGATCCGATCTGGAAGCTATGAAGAAGAGAGAAATCTCTCGCCAGTGCCGGGAATCGAACACCGGCCGACCAGCCAGTACCCCGTCTCTACATCGGTTTCAATACCTCACTTACAAGCAGCGATGGTTCTGGTCCAAACCACTGACATAAGGATTGTAGGATAAGTTACAAGTGGGTCCGTAAGAGGGCCAAAGTTAACAATGCGTCATCCTCCCTCCCACAATACACTTTCCCGTTACTTCTCGTATTTCCCCTCACTTCGCCGCGCACGCAGTTCGAAGGCCAGATCTAAAAACGTGGCCCGTATATACGCATGGTACTCAACTCAATACGTGAAACAAGAAGGCGCAGGCTCACGCCTGGCACTAGGGCTGCATAACGTAAAGGAAACTATCGGTCCAGATCATCGTCACTGCAGCAATCAACTATCAACATGCCTAACAAAGAACACCTTGTATTCGTCTACCGTAATGGCCACAGGACATTCAAACGGTTTACAGTCTTAAAAAAGTCGCCCAGGAATTCGGGTCATGTCAGGTTACCAGTAGGGTTAGTTTTCAGCATCTGGTTCACAGGAAAACCCGGTACAAAAAGCTTAATTTGTTCATTTGAATCTAAGTTGGCGTTAGATGCGGTGGCAGTAACAGTGGGGCAGTGCAATGACAAGAAAAGTCACCCTATTCCTGGGGGCAGGCTACAACAGGCCAATCAATGGCTGCCGTGCAGAGTGGACTCAGTTGGACTCCCCCCGCCCGTCCGTCACTAAGCGAATTTAGAAAAAAAAAAGATAACGAAAAATAGGAAAGGTCCAAAGGGCTGTAGAGCCACAGAGAGAGAACATGCTGATATCATTACTGGCTCGCTTGCTATCTAATTCACAGCACGTTTTAAATAATATAATTTTAAGACTAATAAAGGCATTTTTTTTCTTTGGCACTACAGCCCCAGTGGGCCTAGGCCTACCTCCATGAACTTCTCCGTTCACTCCGGTTTTTCTAGGTCTTACACATTCGGTAGGACTCCTTGGGCGGGTGACCAGCTCGTCGCAAGGCCTCTACCTGTACACAAACACAGAAAAACGCACACACACAAACTAAACATCCATGCCATTAGTGGGATTCGAACCTACGATCCCGGTTTCCAAGCGAGCGAAGACAGTACATGCCTTAGACCGCTCGGCTACCGTTACCGGCAATAAAGGCATTTAAACCGTCTGAAAATCACTGCCAAATGAATATGTTAACTAAAGTGTATTACACATTCATTCATCCGGGGATATAATTCGTAAACAAATCGGCCATAGCAAGAATAATTACACCGTTCGTCTTACTTCGTTTGTCGCCTTGAATAATGTACCTTAAATACTGAAGTGTGTACAGCCGTTGCTGCGCAATAAAGGCTAGATGGGAATAAACAACGGTGTTATTTGTGATTTGTAGTGTGGAAATTGGCACTAGTGTTATAGTTATGACCTGTAAATAGTTAACAGATCCAATTATTCAAAAACCCCGTCTATAGTCACCCATAAATCGTGACAAATCTCTTTTCACTTTTCGGAGATTCAGTAACTCAGGAATAAATTTAATTTATTTGTGTCAGTGCGCTGTCAGTAGTAGTCTATATAGGGCCGAATGGTCGAATATGTATATAGAAAGGGCGTTCCGTATATAATGCCTTCTATTTTTTTTTGTATTAATCTGTAACGTCTGAGCTCGATGTTGGTCGTGTTGTAGTAAAGGTTGAACCTTCCCGCCAATGTACTGTTAGTTTGGTTGTCGTGCGACAGATAGCGACTACAGAGCAGTCTACTAAAATGGCGTCTGACATAGAAGCGCGTACGAAGCAGATATGTTATTGAATTCCTCACTGCCGAACAAACTGCGCCCACTGCATCCATAGACGCTTGCTAAAGGTGTACGGAGACGATACAGTGGATGTCAGCACAGTGATTCGGTGGGTAGTGTGCGTTTCAACAGTGGCGAAAGTGACGTGCACGACAAGCCACGCCCTGGGCATCCCTGCTCAGCTGCCACTCCTCACAATGAACAGCGCCTCGATCAGCTCATCCATACAGATCAGCAGATAACGGCCAGGGAACTGTGTGCACGGCTTAATATCGGCTGTAAGGCATTGGAAACGATGTTGGGGAAGCTGGATTATCGCAAAGTTTATTCCAGGTGGGTCCCGCGGATGCTTACACAGGACCACAAAACTCATCGAATTCAAGTCTGTCACGACCTGTTGCACCAATTTGAGGCTGAAGGTGACAAGTTTCTGGACAGCATCGTCAGCGGAAATCAGACGTGGTGTCACCACTACAAGCCGGAATCCAAAAGACAGTCCATGGAGTTGCGACATCCGGATTTTCCAAGAAGAAAGAAGTTCAAGACACAGCCATCGGCAGGGAAAGTGATGTGCAAGGTCTTTTGGAATAGGCGGGGTGTGATTGTGTTGGATTTCCTGGAGCCTGGTGATACTGTCAATTCTGAACGCTACAAGACGACGCTGACTAAGCTGAAAGCCCGTATTTCCCGAGTCAGGCCAGAGAAGCAGACAACCTTTCTCTTGCAACACGATAACGCTAGACCCCATACCAGTTTGGCTGTACTGTCCTACCACATCCACCTTATAGCCCCGATTTAGCACCTTCAGACTTCCATCTCTTTGGGCCTATGAAAGACGGACTATGTGGGCAACATTTTCCAGACAATGATGCTGTCACTGCAGCTGTAAGAATGTGGCTAGCCTCTGCTGGCGCAGACTTTACGGGCGCGGCATACAGGCTCTTGTTCATCGCTGGCAAAAGTGCATAACGAATGGTGGTGATTATGTGGAAAAATAACTGTAAGTAGCTGAAATCTTGCTCTATTTAACTGCGTTAATATGCTTTCTGTATCTGTTGTATTCATTAAAAATATAGGAGGCATTATATACGGAACGCTCCTCGTATATGAATGACTGGGAAAGTACTTGGAAGGAAGAGGACGTGTCCTAATCTAGGAACTACCACTTCATTTGTCTGCAGGAACCAAGGAAAACCACGATATACCTCAGTCAGGAGAGCCAAAGACCCGGTCGAGATATGAATCCAGCACCTTCGGAAAACAAGTCACGAGTGTTACTACCATGCCAACACGGTTGGCAGTAAATTTGTTATTGTTAATGCTGTTGTTGCGACAAAAAAAAAAGTCGTGTACAAATCTGTTTTACACTTTAAATAAAATAACGTAATATACCAATGAACATTCTACGAAGAGCACGCAGATCAACATACGTACAGCAAGTAAGACATGCACTTGGAATTATCCTCATTGTAACCTCTCGCCAGCGACGGTAAACAAGTGACAAGCCCCCTGAAGTCCGGAATAATCTATTAATGTCACTCATTAAACATGAACCAGACAAAACCACAAAGGAATTTAGTTTGCGCCGGGAAACTTTAACAATTCCTGCATAATGCCGTATTGTCATCTCAAGTGCACATAAATTCATTAACGGTTTGCAAGTTCCAAGGGTAAACTTTAATGGAGAAAGTTAGGATAAGTTGAGCACTGGTAGAAGGGGCTCATTCCCCTACCATTTCTCACTTTTTAAATCACTGCCGCTAATTAGTTTAGTGGGGTTTAAATTCCATTGATCCATACCAACGTTTAATTTGTGAGGTGGTGGTCCTCTTGCATCCTTAAGACAAGGACATTTGACTATCGAAGGATCTGTCAAATTACATTTGTTTGGAAAGTTGCAGCAAAACTTTTACATCTTGAACTGCACATCTCCGAAGAAAATTTTCCAAACCATGCTCTGGAATTGGCAGCTCCCAATGTCCGTCCGCCGCATGTGAACCAACTGCGTGGACTAAAGACAGAGCAGCACACTCAGCACGGCGGAACCACACATCAAACGTTAGGAACGCATAACTCAAGAACATCGATCTCATGATGATCAGTGGCGGTCGAAACATGTAGCGTACATCACGGATATGAATAGTTTTAAAGGACTCGTTATGTATGTGTAGTAAATGTTAAACAGTATTTTAAGGCCGCTGCATAGCTCAAGCGGTTAGTCGCTGCTTCCTACCGCGGGGTCCCGGGTTCGATCCCGGGGTCTGGTCAAGTGGGATTTGTGGTGGACAAAGTGGCGCTGGGGCACGTTTTCTCCGAGTACTTCGGTTTCCCCTGCCAATTTTCATTCCACCAACTGCTCCACAATCACCCTCACCTACCATCCGGGGCTGCTACAATAGGCGAGAAGTGGCCGCAGTACAAGGGACTTAGTCCCACCCCAGTAGCAATTTAAAGAAAAAAATTAAGCCACGTGAACTGGGTTCAAGGGACGGAAACAGAATCTCATTGCATTTACTGTACACACTGGTACCTCCAGTCTCCTAATCTTCGCCATTTTGCAAACCGAGTGTAGGCTACACGGCTTCTAGGCCACATGCAGTATACAGACCTTCCGTGGCGTGGGAAAAATGTTACATTATAATTTCGTTCTATGAATTTTATCTGTCTTCCATAATTATCTGTTCCTCGTATAACAAGATGAAGAAAAGCTATTGCTATTAAGAGACATGCTTCAAAAATACTCTGAAATCAATAGAGACGTGTTTCGCATAATAACTTCAATTTACGCAATTCCTTTAACACCATCTGGATATCGAAATGCGCCACGCCCAGTCATCCCACCTCAACATTATGCTCTTCCTACATACATGGGCGATGAATGTAACTATAAAGTTGTCCCTTTACTTAACTAATTAAGGAGTACGTCATGTGGGCGTATGGGGGAGTGATGTATAGATCCACATCTTCTTGACTTCGGCACTAGCTGGAAGTCAGTTGTCAGCTTCACGCGCCTGCTGCTTTACCCCCGGCACGCACTAGATAGGAGGTTCGGTGGACCCCAGAACCGGTCTGGAAGACGTGGGGAAACAAAATTCTTCACCCTACCGGGACTCGAACTCCCACCCCTCGCGTGTCCAGCTATGCCGATTACGCTATCCCGGCTACTAAACGGAGCTATACATTCAAGAGGTTAAAAGTGACAACCCTCACTTTACACTTAACTCGGTACAGTATCGCCAACAGACGGACATGTTTCGCAGCTTAACAAGCATGAGAGGAAGTGTACTTACACCAGGAAACGTAACACAGGAGGGAGAGAATATACGTGGTAGTCATTAAATTCGTGGACAGTGGTTTTATCGCATCATATTACAAGGTATTCACATACACTTACACAGATCCACATCGGCCCTCAAAATAGTTGCCGTTGGCCGCTATGCAAGTCTGCCAACGCTGATATAGCAGCCGAAAACACTGCTAAAACATATTGACAGGAAATTCCCGTACGGCGCTTTGAAGCCATTCCACGAACTTTTTTACTGTGTTAGTAGGAGCAATACGAACATGTGGAACTTACGCAAAGAGTACAAGGCCCCTGAGTAACGTCTTCGGATAATATTTGTTTCGGATCTATCATCATAGCAACATGTAATAAACCTTGCGGGAATCACGAAATTCGCAGAGCAGACATAAACACCAGACGCTGCGTGCAACAAACTTCACCCACCCCATCAAGCATCTGGTCTCGTTAACCTCACACATAACATGTCGCCGTCTGTAACGGCATGGCATTATGCAACTTACCAGGGTCTCCTTCAATTGTTTGGCGCATATTGGTCCAAGCCACTGATGTATATTAATGAACCTCTTTGGTAAAAGTTTCATGGATGATCTATTGTTGTATGAATCCAATGGATCGAGGAGACCGACGGTCGGAGCTGCGGTTGTCGTCTCCAGCACGACCATTGTTGCGCAACACACACAAAAATATATTCAGCCGTGTAACACGTTCACAATTTTATCTTCCTCTAAAAAAAACTTTAATTTAAAAAGAAAGCGTTAACACTGAAGACAAAATCCTGAGACAGCCTTCCTAAACATCAATAAATATTTCAATGTTTATCTAGAAAAGGCACAAAAATTTCTTTGGTATGAATTTACGAATACTGAAAATAACAGGCACTCTTTATAAATTAGTTAAATATATTTCTGTTCACAAGGCACTCCGGTTCTTTGGCATAACGCTGATTTGGTTCCGAAGTTACAACACTAACAGTATGAGAAAATACGTGGAATTCTTTGGATATCACAAAACAAGAGGTGGTGAGAAATGAGTTAGCACTACAGGTAAATATCACTGGTGAGGCGAATTACTTTGATATATTTCTCTTATATTTTCTTTATGTATGTCCCCTGACATGACTCGCGTAATACAAACCAGTGTATGGACTTGAATATTATGATTCTCAATTCCATTATTGTTCTACTACAATGATATTTTGCCCCAAAACGGGGGCGTGAGGGGAATAGCGTGTTCTCTCCGCCCACTAGGTTCAACCCTCACAACCTTTGACCTTTAACCTTTATATGATTAAATTATTATATCCATAATTTTTCTTCGCGCAACGATTTTTAATTCATTCTTGTGCAGAAATTATAATATAAAAAGTCTTGAAGAAGCAATAAGTCACATTCACAGCATCATAAAGCCCCGCCCTTAAAGTCACATTTCTCCATATAAGTAAGTTTACTTTGTTTCCGAAGGAACTGCTTCCAAGAGAATATATTTCTCGTGCCAGATCATTTAACAACCCGTCACACTGGACAGCGCTTCAGCAAAACAGATTAACATGAATCACCACACCAACACCAATGCGATCCACATAGTCACTTTGTAACTATCCAGCCCGGCCGACGGACCGCTGTATTAGCGAGGAGCAGCGAGACTTAACGTTCCGTGCACACATGCGAACGACTCACTGGTCGCAACTCGACTGGAAGCCAACTGGTACACAGATGAGGGCCGAGCTCAGTTCGCCTGCTTTCTCGCTTTACAGCGGAGTGGTTTCCGCCCCGTTGCGGGAACAACCTCGACTTAACGTCTCTCCAAATAAAAATAAGGCTCTTACGGGATTTAAGCAAAGAAACTAGGTTATTCTCTGTATATTTAATGACGCTCAAACAACTCCGGGTGATGGGACGGAGATGCGATCATGGCAAACGTGACATGCGTGTCCAACACGAACTACAAATCGTAATGGAAAACACACTGTAACGTGGATGGACAGAGCGCTGCTAGGTAACCGACCCGTTGAACACCTTGCGCCCGAATACACGCAACGCAACAACAGGGGTGCGGCGTTTTCTATGCGGTCGGCGTCATGACCATTGCTATGCGATCGCTCTGTAAACATGTTCCAACATTAGACAGACTATTTTATGTGTGGTAGGTGCGAAAGCTTTATAACGAGATTCCATAATAACCAAGGAGTAGCAATGCGACTTTTGACTTAACAGAGGGATCATAAATGACTTACTACTGAAGACAATAACTCTTGACAAAAGATTGAACCGTCCTCTCGTCAGAGGGCTCCCCACAATAACAAGACCGAAATTGTCAAAACAGTAATAAATCTCTGGTCATAAGCCTCAGATTGGGCTCCACACAAGGACTAACTGCCCGTCAGTCGCAATGTGAGTATTTGGGAGTATCTTGAGAGCGCTTAAGTGAGAGCCAGGAGAAGTTCGTCGTGTGAAGACTTTAGTTATGTGTAATAATTGGAGTGATTTGAAGCGCTAGTTTCTGTGTTGAGATCCATTAACAAGAGAGGACTAGTGTACGTGTAACCGTGGATTATAAAGTGTGGAGACTGCGATAGTGCTGTATTAGATTGTAATTAAGAGACAGCGTGTAACCAAGCTGCTAATAAATCCAATAATTCGAACTAGAACCCGCCATTTCGTCATGCGTACGCTACACGTGACAATACAATGTACGAATAAATTATGATCGGAATACCAGAGACCCCTAAATCTTCTTTGAAAACGCCACTAGATTCCTTTTCAATAATACAGCGAAACTGAAGCCAATAAAACAATACAACTAGGCGGCACGTTTAAAATGTCAGCAATAAGAGAGCACATTTTACATTCTACTGGAGAAAGATGCCTTAAGAAATATAGCTAGCCTCTCTTTCCTTCCACTCGAAAAGATATAAAGAACCAATTTAAAAACCGGACCTCGTCAATTACGATACCGATGCATAAGAGCGGTGATAACATTTTGTTGATACGTTTACGCATGCGCATGAACATTGGAAAATTGCTGCTTAAAAAGGTCTAATACCCCTGTGCTATTCTATTACAGACACTGTGAGCGAGTCGAGATTATATTTCAGGGAGAAAGGAAATATAAAAAACACGAAACATTCTAGCACAGCTGGTCTGGGGGGAGTGGCTACTAAAATTTAATAATCTCCTACGAAAGTTCATGTATAAGATTGAACTGTAATCCCCGATACAGCGCGGATATCGGCGTCAACGCCGTGCTAGTTCTGCAACTTCTCCAACAGTACTCTAGGGAGCGCAGGCTGATAAGAGAAGCTACATCAACACACCTGCTGTACATAATTAATACAATGATATTTCTTATTATCATAAGACGTTTCGGCCCACTCGCCAACATCAGGCTATTTTACACTGGTTATGTTATTAGCTAAACACAAACTGGTTCACAGACTTTGACATATATGCACATCACAATTATTGGATGAATATTACATGCACTGTACGGAATGTACCGTTAGTTTCTTTTTATGTCTTGTCCCGATTTGTTATAATATTTTTTTTCCTTGAAACCATTATCGCCTGACGATGGCCAATGGGCCGACAGAATGCTGCTATAACAAAGACCTGGCGATCAGTGACTGCAGTGGGGGGCACCACAACTTCAAAAGTTATGGCCCCAAGAATCGGGCCTAGCAAGGGCACAACTGCAAGCAGTTTCTCATATCACGGTTACCTGCCGCCTCCCATCCACCAAAACTCAGTGATGATGCATGATCATCTGCCACCGTTTTAAGTACAGCCGGCAGATAAATTTTAGATGCACCTATCTAAATAAGAAAACCAGGCTTCTACGTAACTAACTCTGTGCACGTGACTAATTCCGTCTGGGCCCTGGACTGAACGTTCAGGCAGACCTCTATGTTTTCCTTCTTTACGCCCAAAAATGACCAAGAGGTAATAGTAAAAGGTCCCCGCCAATGGTGTCTCTACGTTGTCGTGGTGGTGGGGTTTTGAGTGCTCCCGAAACACAGAGCTATGCCGGCAGTAGCGTAGCTACTGGTAGGGGCACCAATGTCGGACAGGTCAAGGGGTAGAAGTCAGACGATGAGTGATATCCTGGTTCTCCAGGTTGGGGGTTGGGCGTGAGGCTAACAACCTCACACTGTAAAAAAAGTTTAGAAACCAGATAATCAGTCTCGGATGAGAAAAATCAGCGAGAAGAAAAAGTAGGCCACGACCGCTTCCATCCACACTCTTCTCAATTCTTCACCCTACCATTCGACATTTCATCGTCTCAAGAAGTGAAGCATAGGGAGGAAATGTGGCATATTGTTCAGGAGGCCAAAGCTCACCCTGAGCTATAGTGCCGAGGGTAGGGGGGAAGGAAGGCTAAAAGGTAAAGCTATCCCTGAAACAGGCCGTGAAGGACCGTAGGGTTGTGAGACGTCCAAGCTCGCACATTTTCTAGAGAAGCCAGTACCACCTTCGCAAGTTTCACAGCGAGAGTGTAGGAATTCAAACAAAACTAAACGCCGAAACTTACTAAAGGATATTAAATTCAACAAATGTCTTTCTCTACTTGTCACGAAGAACAGGGCACTGCGAAGGTGAAATATAAAATGAATAAATTCTCATCTTTCTGTCCCGGGCATGTCGAAAGATATTTGAAAAACTTTCACGTATACATACGAACATGGCTCCTAGCGTGAGTTTTCACAACTCCGGAGCCCACACAGAAGATATCCGATATAACCAAATCAAAAAGGCACAAACTACATTTTCTTTCGAAAGGATAATCAAAGAGCGCTTAAACGGCATTAAGGATATAACATCTAGGTTAGAGCATAAATTATTTATTTTGGATTCCGGGAGGCCAACCTCCTTTCCACACCTTAATGTATCAGTGACAATAAAGAACAATATACCACTGCAGGTCGCGGTGCAAGGGCCGAGAAGGCCCACCCCTTATACATTCATTCATCAGTGTCAATATTTAGCGTAAAGAAATAAAGGGAGACTAGGTAATTAACAAAAAGTAATACATTAACAGTGTAATAAAGAAATACGGGAAGCTGTCCGACGTGTCAGCGGCAGTTTCTGCCATTCCTAATGAACATTCCATGCACACGTCTCAACAGAGCTCTAATAAAGAAAACATGAAAGGTTCTGGCAAGAACTGACCGCATACTGACTGATCGTCAGACTGAAACAGTGTCCAACGGTTCTACTGTTGCGTGTGTATTCGCTGCCGCGTAAGCGTGATTACCAAGCCGTTGCCTAGCAACGTTAACACTGTGGGAAGGAGAAAGACAGCAAGGTGGCCTCATAAGCATCCTCCTATACTTTTGGGGCTAAAAATCATTATGTAATCCACTGTATATGCTAGGATTCTGATAGGAGCTATACCTTCATTCACCCATGAATTAATGGCATAGTTCTTACGTAACTAAGCAGAGGGAAAACTTTACCTTTTACCTGTAAATACTAGCAACCACGTCTAAACGGCATTCATATAGACAACAATTTCAACTACGGTTTACGGAAACCTAAAAATGCGAACATCGCTGCGTGGCAACCAGAATTAGTCAATATACTGTCACGTGTCCGAGGTTCCGCAACATTTTAATTATTTGGTTACGGCTTTGACGAAGCTGTTTTATTTCACCTGACTAATCCATCGTCTCTGATCTGGCCTTTCACTTCTCTCTCTCTCTGATCTTCTTTCAGATCTCCGCCCTGGTCTGATCTTATTGGTCATATCTGGTGTAATCTCCCTGACATAGGTTGTCGGCGTACCGAATAGGAGACACCTTGTCGAATAGTTCAATTTCCTTTCTGTCATGCAAACGACTCTCTCGTTGCTACGAGAATACATGTTTACCTAGCCGTTGACTTGCAATGGACGCTGTTGTCACGCGCACTCTATGCAATGGGCTCCCCTGTCACAATACTTTACTTCCTGGCACAAAACATTTTAGTGATATTTCTCGGCCCTTCCAGAAGATTGCAGGGCTATCGCTTTCCAATTTAGCTCTGATTTCATTCAGTACTGGTTGCACTTCCCGTCATCTGTACCGAGGAACTGTAACAGAATATCACCGCTGACCTCCAGAGCGTAAGCCGCATGAACCTCTGCTTCCGTATTCCATGTAACAGCTCCCTTAACACCGATACATGGTGGTCATATCGATATATATCGAAGCTCTGTGGTCACTCGAGTCACTGCACCATGTAATAAGATATTACTGCCAATACGACGTACCCAGACGTAGCTAGAATTCAAACTAGGCACCAAGGCTACAATCTACGACGTTGGCCAGAGGAAAATCGGAATGGCGCCTAGATTTCCTTGAAAACAATTCCGTTTCGACTTAAAGGTGTAAACAGCACCGTACAATCGCATGAAACCGGCATACAGACCCCGT
Source organism: Cryptotermes secundus (assembly GCF_002891405.2). NCBI lineage: Eukaryota > Metazoa > Arthropoda > Insecta > Blattodea > Kalotermitidae > Cryptotermes > Cryptotermes secundus. Next base: position 928,595 of record NW_019739208.1, read on the forward strand.
GAAGAGTTAACAGCTAAGTGTAAACATGCTTAATGAGGCTACGCAAACTATCATCGCATCCATTAATGAAGGAATCGTTAATACTTGAGAAATTATGAAAATTAATCTACAGGATGGCCCCAAAAGTAGGGCCCACGGTAAATGTATTAATACACGTCAAATCATAATAAACGTTCCAATTGAAATTTTGATTCCAATCAGTCGAAATGTCTGCTCTCCTCCTTTCGCGGACAGTCAAGCACGAATCCTGTTTAAACCGAGTAATTTCTCTTCCCGCGGTTCTACGATCGACTGGCAGCCATCACGGATGTTCTCTACAGAATTCGAAAGCAGCGTATCGCTGTGAAGAACCAACAGACCCGCACAAATACACAGAATTGCACTTTCTCTTCTTGCGACCATTTCGAAGCTATCGTTTGCCTGGCGGACAACAGATATTATCAGCTGACAACATTACTCTAAATACTTTTTTTTTCTTTGGCGCTACAGCCCCAATTTGGGCCTTGGCCTACCTCAATGAAACTCCCCGTTTAACATCAGTTTACTTGATCTTAGACATTCGGTTGGACTCCTTGGGCGGGCGATCAGCTCGTCGCAAGGCCTCTACCTAAACACAGGACAACACAAACACGGAATAAACGCATATACACACCAAACAGCCATGCTTTGTACGGGATTCGAACCCACCATCCCGCCTTCAGTGGGAACGACGAACGCTTTAGACCACTAGGCTACCGTGACCGGCAAAACAAAAGTCATTACTGTAGTATAAATACTATTTCAGTAATCACTCAAAACCCTGCGCGGATATTTTACACAAATCTCTATGGGGCGCGACGTGTAGGCCATATTTTATAGTAACAGCCGCACAGGACACCTGGAAGCAAAGACAAGGGCATATCCCAAAAACTAAACTTACGACGGGAAGCACAGCGGTTTAATCAACAATTTTAGAGACACGTGAATACGAAAAATTTTGGTCGAAACAGTACGCCAGCGATGTAGAAGATTTAAAGTTTAAAAACCTTTTAACAGCTTTAAAAAGGAAGTTGCGTGTGAGATGACTAACAGGAAAAAAACAAGTGGCGTGCCACTGAATGCTACTATACAGGGTGTTTCACGACTTTAGGGCAAAACTGCAGGAGCTCATTTCCTAGGCCTTTGTGATAAAAAAAGTTCATATAAACATGTGTCCAATTTTGGACGGTTACGGAGTTATGACCGTTTTTCCATTCCCGTACACACCTTCGTATGAACCACGTCTGTCAGTTGGCAGGTCGCTATTTTTAGCCAGCTACAGACAGAGCGTTCTCGTTATCACGACACTTGAGAGCTACCTAAAGCAGGAGGGGTTGGTATGTCCGGCGCGGTTCACAACAGAGTGGCAGCCTGTGTTGCGGCCGGTGGTGACATTTTCGAAAATCAGCTTTAAGCACCAATAAATTCAAATTAAAAGTAATTTCACAAAGTTAACTTTACATTCATACTTTAGATGTATCATGTATTATGCTGGTTTATTATTTTGTTCCGTTTATTGTCAGTAATCGTTACCTTCTATTCTGAGTTTAAAACGGTCATAACTCCGTAACCGTCCAAAATCGGACACATGTTTGTATGAACTTTTTTTACCACAAAGGCCTAGGAAATCACCTCCTGCAGTTATGCCCTAAAGTCGTGAAACACCCTGTATATTATATTGGCATTAGGAACCGGAACATAACCACGTGATAAGCATCAGAAGCTGGCCAACTACAGAGATCCGTGGCTACCAGGGGTAACCATCTTTAAGGAGCCCTGATTACCAGAACACAGTAAGATACCGACAAAAAACCGCATTCAGAACTTCCATTACAGGATTCTCAACCTCTGTCAGACCGCGGCCCGGCGGTTCACAAACACTGCACCAGACAATTCTGATACGAGAGCTGTAAGATCGGAAAAGCTGAAAAATAAAAAACAAAATATGCCACGGGCGCTCGGCTCCGGGGCTCCAAAATTGTACACTCAAATAAGTAACTGGATCCTGCAGCCGAGAACCCAGACCTCACTCCAAGCAGGGCAGGTAACTCATCCGGTTTCACCAGTGGTGGGCCAATCTGTTGCAGATGTGCGCAGAGTGCTTAGAACGAGTTGAATGCGATGTTGCCGACACAAAGTTTCCAGGAGTGTATGCATATGAATGCAATGGTGAAAAGAAAATATCCTTCAGATATTCAAAACGAGGAGTAAGGCCAATAACAGCAGCAAAAGCGCGTCATATCCGCCGCAATGTGATGTACCGGTCACAAAGAAATACTAACCACTACTCCACCGCCATACCTCAAGCGGTTAGTCGCTGGCTTCCCACAACGGCCGCCCGGGTTCGATCCCGGGTCTGGTCAAGTGGGACTTGTGGTGGACAAAGTTGCGCTGGGGCAGGTTTTCTCCGAGTACTTCAGGTTCCCCTGCCAATCTTCATTCCACCAACTGCTCCACAATCACCCTCATCTATCATCTGGGGCTGGTGCAATGGTCTAGAAGTGGCCGCAGTACAGGGTACTTAGTCCCGCCCCACTAGCAATAAAAACATTTCTCCACGACGATCACCAGACACACCAAAACGAAATACTCAAACCGGCCAAAGGAAAGAACAGGCTCACAGCACACATTTCACTAACGTTACGTTCGGGGGAAAGGGGTGAGAGAGGAATGGAGTAGCTTTGGAAGTTTACCAGAAAAACTACGTAAAACAATCTGGTGCCTTCAACCCAGGAGTGGGACTGTGCGTATGCCCGTAATACCGCACGGGAATGCTGGTTAACCATCCCACATTGTGCGGGCAGAATAGCGAGGGGTATGGCGGTCGAAACACTGCGATTTGATTACTGTTTTGTAGCTTAAGACGCTGTCAGTAGCACGCATTGTAAAGGGAATGGTTGGAGGAGGACGGGAAAGGATATGGAAGGAGGCGGCCTTTTTTATTAACTTATTCAACGACGCTTCCAGTATGTAGAGTCTACAGCGTCGGGTGGACTGTCTAATTAACTGGAGAGGGCTTGCTGTGGTGGCAGAATGACTGAGGAAAATCGCAAATATGAAGTCAATAAATCCGGCAAACCGGCAGAGATTCCAATACGTCCCGAATGCAAGCCTAAAGAGTCACCTCTAGAGGAACCGAAAATGGTCGTCGCCTAATGGTTATATATCGGTATATGGAGAGTCTGAGGAAAACATTTGACGGGAATAATGGCGTACCAACGGAGATGCGAACCGGACAACTCCCAAAATAAATATTCAGTAAACCTGATCGTTGTTTGCATTCCTGTAACACGGTTTTCGTTTTACTGAGTTCAATCTCGACTCTAAGACCAATTAAACGAAGTTGGGGCGGGGGATATTAAAACATAACTTTAAAAAATGTATATGATGTTAGGACGTGCGCTAGATCCAACTGGCAATAGAGTCCAGTCTCATGAACACGGCATTAAACTCAAGGGCACCACAAAAGGCGAGCAGTTCACACAGCACTAAAAACAAATTCCATTAACAAACTTCAAATTGCATCAAAATCCTTTGATGTGATGCGGCGAACACACTGGAACAGGCCGAAGCAAGCCGACAGGTGTTCATTAGCCTGAAATGACATCTTACAACAGGAACGCAGAGAACAACGGGGGCACATTCAGATGTGGAGCTACAACACTTTGCTGTAATTATGTCCCGGAGGTTCTAAACACGTTACTGGGTCACATTTTATGCGAAAACTTTGATACAACTCTCTTCAACTTCATTCTGAAACTCAACACAAACAGTCCCTTCTTCGTGAAATAAAACGAATAAATGGTGTGAACACCATTAGGAAATGTCTGAGCGTTTGTTCATGATAAACATAAGGGCTCTGATCACTGTTCGGCTCTTTAAAGCTCGCTGGTTCTGCATGTACCGCTTGCTTTAACACACTAAAACTCTGTATTCTGCTCAGAGAGTGTAACTGTGTTCCATATGGTTCTCACAATAAAAAGTGACTGTTTCCCTAAACAGCATTAACCGGTTGGACTTTGTAGCGGAGACGTAATGTGTTTCCTGTGAGGTACGAACTGAACTCATATATACTGCATTCTGCCCACAGAGTGTGTGTGTGTTCCAAATGGTTGTCACAGTAAACAGCGACTGTTTCCCTAAAAAGCATTCAACGGTCGGTCTTTGTAGCGGAGACGTGATGTTTCCTGTGAGGTAAGAACTTAGTGTCTGGCACATTACGTGGGAAAAAATCAAACTTTAAATAAGTTAAAACAAAAAATTAAATGGCCAAAAAAGTTAATCGTAACACGAAATCCTATAAACACGCTGCGCACAGTAGGTCTATTAGCACGTGTAACGTAAAAATTACAGCTAGAAAAACAACAGCAAATTCAGATCTAGCAAATATACGAATAATACCAGCTGTCAAACGCGGCGCTGTTACGTTGGCATGGCAATAAATAACACAGCAACACAAAAGGACAGGACATAAAATTATAGTCTTTAGGCGATGACGGTATTACAGATAACCCCGTTCTCATTTAGGATGTTTACCGTAACACTGAATATCAATTCAGCATCCAATTAATCATATAAGAGTAGGAAAACTTGTCATGAAAAATAGTGCCCAATTTTCGTCTGAATTCCTCTTACGTTAGGAAAGATTCGGCAAGATTTCCCATGTTAACCAGAAAATTCCCGATAAACATCATACCAACATTACGAGTCATGGGCCTAACAAATAAAAGCTGCCCCCGTGCTTAACTAATTAAGCACTACTCCATGTAGGTGTATGGCTGGTGGATGTATAGATCCACATTTTATTGACCTCCGCACTAGATGGAGGTAAGTGGTCAGCTTTACGCCCATGCCGCTTTACCCCCGGGGAAAGATCCCTCGGTGTCCACAGGATAGGAGGTTGGGTGAAACAAACAGCCGGTCTGAAAGGCGCGGAGAAGAGAAAATTCTTCAGCCTACCATGACTGGAACTCCGGCCCCTCGGTCGTCCAGCCCGTAGCCAGTCTCTATACCGGCTTCTGGGCCTAACAAATAGAAGGGCCTATTATGAGGCTGGTACACGATGCGTTAAAAACAAAGTAAATCGTTTAATTTGTGTAAGAAAATAAATAACAACTGAAACACAATTATCGGATAAATGGACCGATGGATGGTTTGAGCCCGGAAATGTAGTTAACAGTTGAGAGATGGATTACATACATCACGCGCTATTTTCCTGCGCCTACGCTTGGCATGGAACTTAACGCTGTACGCTAATGACTCGAGTGAAGACATGAGCAGCATCCCAAGTCACCCACAACTACGACACTCAAGAATATTAACACGTGAGGCGAGAACACTCAGGACTTACATGTCAGGTCGTTAGCAGCCCGAACATTACGTTCTACAATAAACGGAAAACTGAAGATACGCAGCGGGAAGTGCAACGGTCCTAACTCTACCGAATATCGTATCATGGAGCGTTAGTGTTGGCAGACAGCATGTGTTAACTTTACGCTGAGTGCAAAAACTACTCATAAGCCACTGATGCCGCACCTGCAAAGGAAGCAAAATGTCATATGTTTAAGGACAATCTACTTACAATGCATGCTACAATTCATCTTGCTTCAAAGTCACGCGTAAAACCGGATGCTAAAACAGATACGTGCGCAAACTCATTCCCTCTTAAGACGTAACACTCGGAAGAATACACGCAGACAGCAAGGTCGAAACCTTCGATTGTGTATTACAATACTACAGCGACACGTATTCTGACGTACAGACCCACTGCTAGGCAACGACTCTGTAAACTCTGTATTCCCGCGTAACCGCGTGTGCGCAATAATAGTATGTCAATTGTTAGGCAACGGATCAGTAAAAAGCTTTATCAACTATAGAGGATATATTTTCTGCGTGCTGCATGCCGAAGGGTAATAAAGGGACAAGGGATGTTATTTTGTGTGAGGTGTCGACTCCTGGAAATGACAGTCGAATGTGAGTAAGAAGAAATTTATTAGACTGTGTAAAGAAGATTTCGTGTGTGATTTGAAGTTACAGTGAGGTTACAAATACGTTACCAGGATAAGACTAGTGAAGACTGAAAATCTTAGTGCGTGTTTAACGGTGAACTATAACGTGTGTAAATCAGCGATAGCGCTATACTGCCTGTAGTCCCGAGTTGTGAATGCATAAGATGCAATAAATCCAATCCAAACCCCGTCTTATAAGTCACCCCAACACGTGATACTGCCTAGCTATAAAGTAGTATTCCGTAATGTTAACCTAGTCCCAATTATGGAATCCTATTAACCATAGGGATTACTGGGTCTCTTGACTTCGTGCGTCATCCAGTATTCTAAAGGACATTAAAGAACACAATGATTCGGAAACTAGATCTGTTTCCATCCTCAAGTGAGGAGCTGGGAGACACCTACTCTGTTTGGGTTCGTTGAGGGGCGTCCACATTACTCGTGCTCGTGACTCGCTATACTCGCGAGTAATGTGGACTATATGACAAGTAACGAGACAAGCAAATTTAAAAACTATAGCCAGTAAATTAAAATACGACTACACTACGAGTAAATAAACGGATCCTCGCGAGCCGAAGTCCGGCGAGGAACTGAAGTAGTGTGGACGAAGATTTACGAGCACAAGTAAAAGCCAGACGAGTCTCCCGACGAGCACGAGTAATGTGGACGCGCCTTTAAACGAGCTAACCTCTATCATTAGCTCTTTATACCGGACATAACAGAGTTTCCCACCCTTTCACCTGAGGACGAAAACAGATCCAGTTTGTAAAGCGCTGTGTTCTCTAATGTCCTTCAGAATACTGGAAGACTGACGACGGTTAGAAATCGCCGTCAGAACCCTTCAGAATCTACTCATATTAACACGTACCTCCGATGTTCCGCACTACACGCAACGTTCTTTTAAAATATTGCCAGTGGGGTGGGACTAAGTCCCTTGTACTGCGGCCACTTCTGGCCTATTGTACCAGCCCCAGATGATAGGTAAGTGTGATTGTGGAGCAATTGGTGGAATGAAGATTGGCAGGAGAAACCGAAGTACTCGGAGAAAACATGCCCCAGCGCCACTTTGTCCACCACAAATCCCACTTGACCAGACCCCGGGATCGAACCCGGGCCCCTGCGGTGGGAAGCCAGCAACTAACCGCTTGAGCCATTTACTACACATACATAACGAGTCCTTTAAAATTATTCATATCCGTGATGTACGCTACATGTTTCGACCGCTACAGATCATGAGATCGATGCTCTTGAGTTATGCGTTCCTAACGTTTGATGTGTAGTTCCGCCGTGCTGAGTGTGCTGCTCTGTCTTTAGTCCACGCAGTTGGTTCACATGGACAAGAGACATGCGGCGGACGGACATTGTGAGCTGCCAATTCCAGAGCATGGTTTGGAAAATTTTCTTCGGAGAAGTGCAGTTCAAGATGAAAAAGTTTCGCTATAACTTTTCAAGCAAATGTTAAGTCCCGCGCAACACATAAGAAAAAGAGAACAAACAAGAACTTAGCAATGTTCCAACCCAGTCATTACGAACTATTAAAATAATCTTCTATTTGAAAAAATACATCACTCCATTTGCAACCACGCAGAATTGGTGTTCCGCTCTGTTTCCTAACTCGTCGCTTTCAGAAGTTCAACAAAAAACTAAATTTTAACGTTCTACAAACCGCGTAATCTGGACCATCACGGAAAAATGACGCTGGAGTGATGAGCTTTTGGTGCAGAAGCCTGGGTTCATAATCCGGGAAGAGCACATAAAAACACCCTAGCTTACTAATATTATGTACAGCGCTGACACTTCACTTCGGCGTTTCATCATTACAATAAATATTTCAACTCACTGTCATGCACAGCTGCATAGACATCTGATGTATAGAAAGAGCCATTCATTGACGAGAGGGTTTTGATGTGTCAGGCTGGGTTGACAAGCACACAAATTTAATCACATATACATACGAACAGGGTCCATATTACAAATGTTTAGTGCCCAAGACTTAGCGTACAATTCGTTAACAAACAGGACATTCTGAGATCCATCCGCATTTATGGAACGCAGTTTAGCGACGTTCTTCAACTGCTTCGGTCGGACCCTCTTATATTCTATCTAACGTTCCGTTTACGAGCATAATGCAACAATCAATAACACTGATTCACACTTTACTCCACAGTGGTCGTTATGTGCGTAAGATGTTATTAAAATACTAGAATATACATGCATTACAGTGCTACATATTTCGGCAATATAAAACCATCTTCAGGCAACACATCGATGTTAATGACTTTGCATTATACGTAAACGGAATATCTGATAAACTATAAATGGAACATCAATCCAACAAAATAAAAAAACTCCGTGGTTTCAGTCCGTAAGCGAACTATACCGACCGAGCGACCGCCGCTTCTCGGTAAAGTTAGTGCCAACTTTTGCTGAGAGAGGGTGTGTCACCTGGTCAGCGCAACGGATCCGCCTATCTCGGTTTTCTAGACCGTAACCGCCATTTCCTTGAAATAGCTCCTCAATTATCCTGGCGAGACTCAGCGAACCTAGTTCCAGACCCAGTACTTCTCAGAAAATCTGGTAGCGCCGGGAATCGAACACAGACCTCTGGATCTGAAGTCAGGAACTCTGATCACTAGACCACAGAGGCTGTCCAACCTCAATGCAACAGGATGTTTAAATATTAGTAATGGCCCACATCATCCTCCTTGACTTGATCATACTTGGAGAAGAGTACAAGTTATAAAACTCCTCATTATGCAGTTCGAGATCCGAACAGCCTTAACATAATGTAATGGTGTTAGAACAACTAAGTTAATGCACTGGATAAACTAATTTCGAGAAACAGCACTGACCTGACCATCAACAAACTCTGGGATTATAATCGTACCCTGTACGATCAACCAACTTGTTCACTGCGACTGCGTTAATATTTCAGTTTTAATCGGGGCGCCACTGATTAATAATCAATATGAATATGAGAGCTGCAGTTCCCAAGGCGGCAATGACAGCTCATTCAGAATTTGTTCAGGAGTACGTATCTGATTGGTTGGGAGCAAAACATTCACTTGTGTGGGAGGGCTGAGCCTCAGTGAACAGCTCAGGACAAGGGCCTTACACAATGATATAGACTGTCAACCAAAGAGCCCAGTGACAAGAAGTAGCCAAAACAAAGCACAATAACTTGCCCCTGATTCGCCGGGCTGTATAAACTTACTGAACACATGTAATGGTTAGTGTACCCTGATCCTCTACAACAAATGCTGACTGAGAAGTAAGAATTTAGCTAGTCATTCGACCGCGTATGGGAAGAACTTACAGGTCTCTAGGGCCGCGCCATAGCTCAAGCGATTACTCGCTGGCTTCCCACGGCGGCGGCCCGGGTTCGATCCCGGGTCTGGTTAACTGAACATTCCACATTGCGCACAAACCTGCATCTTCACATTAATAAGCTTAAAGTGTCCAGAACTCTGTGCAGGGGGTAAACGTGGAGTCATAATTAATCCGTGCTCTTTGGTCTAGTGATCAGAGTTCCTGGCACCAGATCCAGAGGTCCCGGGCTCGATTCCCGGCGCTATCAGATTTTCTGAGAAGTAGTGTGTCTGGAACGGGGTCCACTCAGCCTCGATAGGATAACTGAGGAGCTATGCCGAGGAAATAGCGGCTTCTGCCTAGAAAACCGAGATTAACGGCCGTGGGGTTCCGTTGCGCTGACCATATAACACCCTCTATCCGCTAAAGTTGGCACTAACTTCGCCGACAAGCGGCGGTCGCTCGGTCGGTACAGTTCGCTTGCTGACTAAAACTACGGAGTTTGTTTTGTTTCAGCAGTTCCGTAAGTTGAGACAGAGTCCATTTGGTACGTCGGTCACTAACTGGCCTACTGTTACAACCCCTGTTGATAGACCGAGTGTTCAGTATTTGGCTGGATGAGAATCGGTGGGGGAAACCGTAGTAATCGGAGGAAACTTGCCCCAGTGTCATTCTGTCCGCCACAAATAATAACTCGACCTGGGATCGAACCCGGGCACCAGAGGTGGGAGTAACGGCGATTAACTGCTTAAGCTACAGCACCGCCATCCATGCCAGTAACTCAATAATTTGGAAACAAGCCCCATCAGTACCTACTAAGCTGCGGCAAATCATGGGTAATTACGTTCTGCCACTGCGCATGTCAACAGAGCTCGGAGAAGTGCCACTTCATTTGCAGATTTACAAGCAGCGTAACAACGGATTAGAGTTTGATCCACTGGACAGCGTCCAAAGTTTACGTTCCACTGCGCACGTAACTATTCGTTAACTGGATCAAATGTACCGCAGCATGACTTACGACTGGTCTTGGAAATTCTTGTACCAAACAGCTAGCAGCTAGCACATTCGCTTATTTGTTTATTCACACAGTTTTTAAAAACGTTTTGTTTCTTCTTTTGGGGGGGAGGAACACATAGGCGCGTTCGAATTACGACTTACCACTGGCGTGGTTCTTAAAATCTGTACACGCCTTCCTTCTACCTCTCGAGTCCGCAAGTCGAACACCGAACGAACGTGAAATACGGTTTAGGGGCTGGGCATATTATTCAACATACAACTCGCACAAAACTAGACAAATTCCGTACTGTGTAACAATCGTGTAGGGCTGTGTATATAAACAATAGTCTGCATCCACTTTGGCGCTTCCGTGCTTACGCGGGACGTAGAATTTCTCTGGAAAAAAAAAATGAAAAGGGTGAAATACAATATGATTTTCTGATCAGTAAGATGTGAGGAATGAAACAAATAAAAATTACGCAACAACCGGAATTACCAGGTGCGAAACCCGGTGCACACGGGTCATTAACGTGTATCTCAACCCTAGGAACGAGTTATCTTTCAAAGTAAACTTTAAGTCCGGTGAGATGGGTTAGTGAAGTGCTTCTCATACTTCGTCAGACCGCGGCCCGGCAGATGAGAAACATTGGGTTAGCACGCCTTTTGCTCCAACTTCATAACGATACAAAATTCGAAATGCACGGAAACAACAGGCGTAACACTTGTTGAGGAATACTATATCCTGGTATGTGACGCAGTGTAGCGTGGTCTACAATTCTTACTAGCTAAGTTTACTCTTAAACCCTGAAAATGGAGGCAGGACATTCCGCCGAAACTTCGGTAATCTTCTACTAGACTACAGGACGTCGCATACCAGAAAATGCTACCGTTCTGTCAGCAAATACACGTTGCTGCAAGAAACTTGAGTCGGAAGGGCCGAACAGATAAATTAGCTACTGAAATACAGCAACCCGGCAAATTTTGTTACAATTCTCAAAAAGATCAAGTGCTGAAATGTCGAACAGAGAGTGCGTGGGTTCGGGAGTGTCTCAAACCCAAGGTGTAGATGAAAGTGTTTACCCAAGGGGCCAAAACTGAATTACCCTGGCTCACTCAGTTTCACTTCCGACCAATCGAAACGATCAAACGCCAGCACCACTAAACAGTCTCCTGCCAACAAAATAATTGAATCGGGCGAGCAGCGGAAGGACAAAACGAAATGTTAATTACTACACGAATCGATAGCCTAGCAACTAAGTGGCGGGCGGTGACGCGCCTTCTGTTCCTGCGTCAAACCGTGCTAAACCTGAGACAGAACGCAACAGTAGGGCGGAGAAAATTTCGTATGAGGAACTTCATTACTTGTACTCTTCGCCGTACATCATCAGCGTGAAGAAATCAAGGATAACGCAGGCGAAACACGAGGGACATAAAATTCTAGGCACAAAAACTGTAGGAAAGTGAGGGCATTCATGGGACTATTATAAAACTGATCTTGCAGAAACAGAATATTAAGGTATTCAAGGCCGCGCCACAGCTCAAGCGGTTAGTCGCTGGCTTCCCACCGCGGCGGCCCGAGTTCGATCACAGGTCTGGTCTAGTGGGATCTGTGGTGGACAGAGTGACGCTGGTGCAGGTTTTCTCAGAGTACTTCGGTTTTCCCTGCCAATCTTCATTCCACCAATTGCTCCACAATCACCCTCACCTATCATCTGGGGCTGGTACAATAGGCCAGAAGTGGCCGCGGTTCAAGGGACTTAGTCCCACCCCAATTGCAATAAAAAAAAGGTATTGACGGGTTTGGCTGGCTCAAAATATCTACGATACATGTGAACCAACAAAAGCAACAAATGACATCTTCAGGTTCCTTCTGCGATGGGAGTAACGCACGTTCAAGTTATTAACAAAATAACTTCACTTCTAGGCGCATGTTTGTATAGGTGACTTGAGCTTCCTAATCTCGTTCTGTCAGTACATCACGGAATCTTGTGGGGCATGATATACTGCAAAGCGAGGGGAAGGGGGGAGTAAAACGTAAACCTGTTGTCTCTCTGTGTTGTACGAAGTCCTTTACATATGACCAACAAATGGTATTTACGTTAGTTAAAACGTAGACACACGAAGCGTCCACTAAAGATCGGTGTATAGTTCAATCATAGAGAACGAGGGGGCTGCAGCAGGGCGCGAGCGCAAAAACACAAACGAAAATACACTGTATAGCAAACAAGTTCTGCAGGGGACTTTCCTTGATGCGATATCGACCGCATAGAAAACCACGGGTCCAACAATTCTTCTATTGTTTCGTGTATCTGTTGCCGCGGTAAAATGTTTTACCCAACCGGTGAATAGCAACGACAGGAGATAACATAAACGCACAGACTTATGGAAGGGATTTATGTAGTACGCCGGTAAGTTGGTCTCACGTGCCATGATACACATATCAAGTTTCACAAAGATTGGTTCAGGCATTCAAAAGTCAATGGGGAGATACACAGACAGCGTGGAGATTTCGTAAACTTTTTTTTTTCCAAAATAAGGAAGGTAACATAAACTTGCACAACGGAATTAACTGTTGCACACACGTTGTCGTAACCAACGTGTCTGAACTGCGTATCTCACCCACTCACTCACTCACTCACGCATGGAGCTGAGCCCTTCTTGAGAAGCCGCCAATTGTGCAGCAACTCAATAACTTCCCAGCATTTTATGGAACCCGAAGGTTCATTGCCGTGTTCACAAGAGCCCCCCACTGGTCCCTATCCTGAGCCAGATCAATCCAATCCATACCATCCCATCCTATCACTCTAAGATCCATTTTAATATTGTCCACCCACCTACGTCCACGTCTTCCCAGTGGTCTCTTGTCATTCTGGCTTTACCACGAATATCCTATACGCATTCCTCGTCTCCTCCATTTGTGCTACATGCCCTGCCCACTTCATCCTCCTTGACTTGATCATTCTAATTATACTTGGAGAAGAGTACAAGTTACGAAGCTCCTCATGATGCCGTTTTCTCCAACCTCCTGTCACCTCATCTCTCTTCGGTCCAAATATTCTCCTCAGTACCCAGTTCTCAAACACCCTAGGTCTACGTTCCTCAATTTCAGACACCAGGTTTCAGATCCATACAAAACCACAGGCAAAATTATAGTTTTGTATACTTTAATTTTTATGTCCTAAACAGCAGACGAAAAGACAAAAGGTTCTGGACTGAATGGTAGCAAGCATTACCCGAGTTCAATCTTCTCTTAATTTTCTCCTGAATCACGTTTTGATTTGTTACAGTCGTTCCCAGATGTCTGAACTGTGTCACAGTTTCACGACTTCCTTACATACTTTCGCGCTGAAATCCCCTAACAAAATTTTCAAATGGTATTTCGGTATCTCACTTTAAGCTTCAAAATTCAAAGGCCAAAAATAAGCCGCACCACGGCTCCAATTCATATTTACCTTCCCGCAAACTGTGCACATTCTGAACAATTGATATGCATGAAATAACAAACGTTGGAAGATGAATACTACTTCGTTACCATGACGACGGTCCCGCGGAAGTACAAAACCAGTCGCGATAAGATTTCTTCTTCCTCTAGATCCACTCGGGCTTCACACTTACATCTGTGCACAATAAAAATAAGATCTGCATTTCCTTTATTTTGTGAAGCACCATCTTTCAATAGCATACATTACAACAGATATTAATATGTAGGTATGTAAGATTTGGGGTTTTCAAGGCGGTTACTATGAAGAATGCAGTCTTCTGGGATGTGGCGCCGTGTACATCGTATGAACCGACGTTTCGGAGGAACGCATCGCCTCAATCTTCTGGGTACAAATATCCGCAAGCGAGGAACCAGCGTGAGCAGCTGCCTACAGACAAATTAATATTCGGTATGCGTTTCTCATTTCTCTTACGTGTTGTTATGTCTCACAAATCCCATGGCGACTGATTTCCCTACTGACACGTGACGAAAAGTATTAAACATGAAGCTCCTCATAAGCTATGCAGTTGAAAAGGTGTCGATTATTAAATGAGGAATCGATCAGTCAGTAAGGTAAAGGTAAAGTTGTCCCTGTGCTTAATTAGTTAAGCACCGTTATGATATATGGGCTGTGGAGATGCTGACCCTGCCACTTTGTCGGTACCCATGGTTTTGAGGCCAGGTGGACTCAAGAGCCGGTCTGAACGCTGTGGAGAAAAATCTGGCACTGCCGAGAATCGAACCTAGGCCGTCCAGACCGCTGTCCGTCGCTATACCGATTTCCCGTCAATCAGTACTAACTTTAAAGTTATTCTGTCACTATTATGTCTCTACAGCCGTTTGCTGGTTTTTTTCCCCCCCGTTTCTTGATCCTACACACAGCCAGTAGGACTCCTTGGACGGGGGATCAGCTCGTCTCAAGACCTCTACCTACACAGAACTTAAACCCATGCAATACAGACCTCCATGTCTTGAGTGAGATTAGAAACCAAGATCCCAGTGTTCGAGCGAGCGAAGACAGTTCATGCCTTAGACGGCGTGGCCGCTGTGATCAGCTTTAAAGTTACTTACAGAGTCATAATAGAAATAGCATGTTATAATATTAAAAATAAAACATTTTTTAACGAGCACACATTTTATTTAAAACGGGAATGGTGAAAAAAAACATACATGGCGCCTTCCTCTCTTATCTAAATGACCTCATTCTAGGACAAGTTAATTCAAACCCTCCCCTCGCAACATATTTTATATACACCACTTGAACGTTAGGAATAAGACTACATAAACTAGAATCTCAATTCCACCCGTTAACATTACTGCAACTGCTACATGGGTCATACAATGTTTTCGCGCGTACGAGTATGTAATGTATGAGCATAACATAAATGGAATAACTAAACACGAGACCCAGACCTTTAGAAACTTCTTACAGAGGGTCATTGTACCTTAGTCTGTTCAGGCTACCACAAACTTTCTACAAAGGTTTCTTCCTCGGGTTAACAGAGAACGGAAAAAGACGCTTCTAAAAAAAAGCAACGTCACTGAAGGTGTGCAAGACCACGCCTCCCTTTCAGTCATTGTCTAATTATAAAGATATTAATTTATCTTCGCTTGTGACAAAAACAATTTCGCTCTCAATTTAAGGCCGACGGAAACGAGTGTATACAGAAGAAAGCATTGCGCTTTTGTTTATAATTTACACAGCTGCCCTACATACGTCACTGCGCAACGCAGACACGAATCACGTACACAGATGTAGAATTTACCATCCGGTAGAGATAAATGGAACCATGAAACCACCAAATGCACATATATAAGTATGAGAAGCAGAGGAACTTGTCCATCGTTACAGTAAACCCATGAAAACCCGAATTAAATTGGAGTAATCAGGATCACTGAAGCAAACGGTAAAAAGCACGGAACATAAATAAACGGAAAATGTAATGACATACAGTAAAACTTGGTTATAGCGACATCGGTTTCTGCGACACCTTGTCTATTGCGTCAAATATTCAATGGTACGAACTGATTCCTCATAAAGCAACTGTTTTTATACCTTGCTTAGTACGACATGCACAAATGCATCAACCTCGTATGTAACGTCATTTTCATTCCTGAAATTCTCTGATATCGTGGGAAAGTTCGATGTGTCTGCCCACCCTCACTTTCTCTACTTGCTGACGTGACTGTCCTGGAAGAATACGACTGCGGGCTGCAAGAGGAGCGTGGGTTTTATGCGAAAACAAGGGTGTGGGGTGGGACTGCGTGAATAGTGCAAGAGGACGCGGCAGGTTGTTAACTGCATTCCTTTCCTAGAATCTCGTCTAACAGGACCTCACATTGTCTACTTACCCTATAGTGTTCCTGCCTAAACCCAGAGAAGTGCAGTAGCGAAAACATGGCAATGAAAAGGAAAGTTTTAAGCATTGAAGAGAAAGTTAAAGTGATTCGTGAAATAGAAAATGGAAGGAAAAAAGCTGATGTATGCCGCGAATTTGGTTTGGTGAATTCTACAGTACAAACGATATGGAGAATCCATATTAATTCCACGTTAATGTTACGTTAGTCTGTACTTAACTACGTATTTCACTAAAAAATGCAACATTTTAACTCGGTTTTTGGTAGATTTTTACGTGACTAACATAAGGCTACTGTGGAAGTGCCCATTTCGGTTACAACGACATTCGTTTATAACGACGCTATTTTTAGGTCCCTTTGATGACGTTATAACCAAGTTCTACTGTATGTAAAAGGTAAAGCTATCCCTGTAACAGGCCACGGAAGCTCCCACATTATCTAGACAGGTAGCTTATGAACATAACAAAATATCACTGTAGAGGCTTTACTTAATACTACAAAAGAATATATTCATCGATAGAAGATGAAGTTTTTTTTTTACGTAATAATGCAGGTCTGAAGAAATTGACAAGTTCTGTCTGAAGAGACAAGTGACTCATCTGCTTTCCTAAATGTCATGTCTCTTAAAGCATACACTCAACTGCGAACAGCAATTTTCGTATTCCGATCCGATCAACTGGAACCGAATGAGAGGGGGTTAACTGTATATGCTACGCGGGCCCTCACACCAGTGTGCGTGATAGAATCATTTTATACCGCTCAACAGTTGTCAGCAATGCAGGCCTACAGCCCATGCACAGTCTGCGTGATGGTGGCGGGCAGAGTATAACTATGAGTATCCCTCAAATTCAGTACGAAGAACCCAAATAACTTTTTCAGGCCTGACAATGACAGTAAGCCAGGACAGTTCATGTAAGATTCGAGGTTTTCACGGCATGACTATGAAGAATGCCGTCTTATGGGATGTGACGCGGTGTACATATCGTGTAAACCGACGTTTCGGAGGAACCTCAGTTTACACAATATCTACACGGAGCCACGTCCTTGAAGACGGCATTCTTCAGGATAGCTCAGTCGGTACAGCGACGTGCCTCGGAAAGGACCCACCAACCCCTTTCTAACCGATGGGTGCCGGGGACTCATTCCCAAGTGTTAACGCGGCCAGGACGTGAAGCTGACCACTCACCTCCATCTAGTATAGAGATTAAGAATGGTGGAACTATACCTTTACTTCCTAATGTGCCTTCGCGGTCTGCTGCTGAACTGGCAAACGGAAAACGTTTTACCTCTTACCTCATAGTCAGCGAATGATTCCTAGACTTAATTTAAAGTTTCTCATAAATTACAAGTTCAGTCATTCATCTGTGAGTATATTTAGTACATAAAGAACGCTCTCGTCAACATGTTAAAAATAATTACCTTCCTTCGTGGAGCTGAGCCCTTGTTGAGAAATTGCCAGTCGCCCAGCTACTTGAATTTACCAACGCTAGATGGAACCCTAAAATTCATTACCGTGTTCACAGGATCACTGGTCCCTAACATAAGCCACATTAATTCAGTCCATATCCATCTCATATCTCTATAATCCATTTTAATATTATCCTCCCACCTACTTCTAGGTCTTCCTAGCGATCTTTCCGTCTGCATAGAAATACATGGACAGAAATGTTCATGTCCGCATACAACCACAAAGCTGTATCCATGCTGAACATAAAATGTATGGGAGTAAGAGGTACAGCATCACGCATTCCAGAGAGAGGCTCTAGATGGGGTTGGTGAGCTTCACGCCCAGCCAGCTTTACCTCAGGAAAAAACCTTCTGTGTCCGATGGACAAGAGGCCGAGTGAATCCCAGGGCTTGTCTGGACACAGCGACCAGATCCAACTTCAAGACCGTAGCGTGGTCCCTACACTGAACATGCTACCCCGGCTCCTACGTATACACTCATATCGATATATAAAATCGATCTGATAATCGATGTATCCAATATGGCGTTTATAAAAAACGTGGTATTGAACCTCGGGTACTTCAGTTTATGTTATGTTTCTCGTCCTCATTAGAAGACGTAAAATTGTTTGGGATCGCTAAACTCCAGGACCTATCCAACGTCTAGTGTTCTAAAAGAACAAGTTTCGACAACTGGATCTATTTCCGTCCTCAGGTGAAATTTTAGGACGAGCAATTTATTCCGCTGGGTCCGTTAAAAATCTTGGAGATATGTTAGCATCGTTTCACAGGAGTGATATTTTAAGATATTAAGTGATGTTTTAAGTATATCAGAGAATGTAAATCGCAAAGACAAATTAGGCACATCCTACACAAAGCACCTCCATCTGCAATGTGCTATCTGCGAAACTACAAGCCACATTCTGTACCGTTACATCCCCATATCTGTAAAAGGTTACGTACTGCTTCAAAAATAAATTTAAAAAAGGAAGTCAGATGGATTGCGGTACATTAATTACAGCATATAACCGAGTTAAGGCAGCCGGGTAGAGGGCAAAATTGTTGCAGGCAGGGATAATTACGTAACCCCAGGTGCAGGAGGAATTTCTCTCCGCCTGCCGCTATAAAAATTACAGTTCACAACCTGTGCGTAACTAGCGAATTCAGGGGACAAAGATGAGAATAAAATGCATAGAAACGTACAATATTTTATGACAACTCCATCTTCACATGAGGATTCGTGACGGAATACAAGACGAGGCAACATGAACGCCGTTTACTAATACCTACTGATATACGGATGTACCGCTTCTGTGGTCTAGTGGTCCGAATTTCTGTCTACAGATCCACAGATCACGGGTTCGATTCTCGGCGCTACCAGATTTTCTGAGAAGTAGTGGGTCTGGAACGGGGTCCACTCAGCCTCGTGAGGATAACTGAGGAGCTATTTCAAGGAAATAGCGGCTGTGGTCTAAAAAAATGAGATTAACGGACGTGAGATCCGTTGCGCTGGCCACGCGACACCCTCTATCCGCTAAAGTTGGCATTAACTTCGCCGAAAAGCGGCGGTCGCTCGGTTGGTATAGTTCGCTTCCAGACTACAGGCCACGGAGTTTGCTTTTTATATACGGAAACTTCTATAACAGCAACGTATTACGTTTACGTCCCATTTGATTGTTCCGTTGAGACGCGAAGTGCTGCGGTACGTGGCAGAAGACCGGCAGTTGTTCTCACGCCACAAAATAAGCACAACTTCCTGAATGAAACCTAAGTATTTTCCGTGAATTTGCAGTCATAACAACCTCTGTACTGAACATAACAAATTACTCCACAAAATAAAAGCACATGCCTGGGCTCTTAACACTTGAATTATTGCGGGGGGGAGGGATCCAAAGCTGGTGGGGGAAATCAATGGGGGATAAGAAAAGAAACATTTGAAAGGCAAACAGGCTGGGGTTTTCTTTCACTTTCCAAAGTGCGTTATCTCAAATTTTCGTTTGTAACCGTAATACCATGTTCTCTTTTGTAGAAGACTCTTGCTAGGAAACTTTATACGTTCACAAGTTCAAGGATGAAAACATGAACCCCGTTCCGTAGATCTTGAATCTATATCTAAGTTTCCCAAGCAACGGGTCATCTACGTAACATCCGACAGTACGGTCTACAAACCTAGGCAAGACTAACAAATTCAAGTAGAAATCCAAGAAACGGGGAGTACAATTCAACGCCAATTAATAAATTTATTTTCTGGGCCATAACGGCGCACAGTGTGTTGAGAGTCGACCGACGTTTCGGGGGAACACTTCGCATCCATCGCAACGTCGAAGAACGCGATTTTCAACGGCTTACACTGTGTTATTTCCCAGAAGGCAGAATGCTTCATAACTACCTCTGAGAGAACCACGAATTCTTTATTTTAATATCCCACGTGTAAAATAGTTCCTGTGTAAGGAATCAACCGACTTCATCAAATCTTTTTGTGCATATATACACCCGTATATAGATACGTTACATCGAACTTGCGTCTATATATGAGATCTCTTCAAGTCTTCACAGTAATTTATAATTATACTATTATTATTATTATTATTGCCGGTCACGGTAGCCGAGAGGTCTAAGGAATGTACTGCCGCCGTTCGCTCGGAAGCAGGGATCTTGGGTTTGAATGCCACTCAAGGCATGGGTGTTTGGTATGTGTTATGTGTATGTGCTTATTCTGTTTGTGTTGTCCTGTGTTTAATGNAAAATAAGGACTCCTTGGACGGGGGGTTCAATAAGTTGCAAGGCTTATACCTGTACACAGAACACAAACAGAATTGACGCACGCAATAGACATCGATGCCTGGAGTGGGATTCGAACCCACGATCTCAAGCAATCGAGAGAGCGAAGACGGTTCATGCCTTAGACCGCGTGACCACTGCGATCGGCAAAAGTAATTTTTACGATTTAAAAATACAATTGTATTACCCAGTACACAACGAACAAACACGGCACGAAGTTTTAGGGGCAGGGTCGCGTACCATGCACAGCACTCGATATTCTTGTGTGAAACTGCCCACACATAGGCAGATGATACACTCTACCATCCCGTAGCGTTTAGCAACAGCGTACATTTCGCAATAAACCATAAGACTGTATTAATTGTGCAGCGAAACGCAAATGTCAAATAGTTATGCGACAAGGCTGTCAATTCTACAGCATACTGAAATAAATCAAACTACATGAAACGACAGTCTGCAATACCTTCTTAGGAAAATAATCAAGGAACTCCACAAATGCAGCATGTCGAAATGTCGATTTCTACGGCTAAAAGCATTCTCAGTGATGAAACTAGAGACGGAAGGGAAAACGTAAAGAACACGTGACGAAATAAGACTCCGTCGTCGTCGTTCTGTCTCGCAGGTTCGACTCCGAACGTATTGACGTGAACAAGACTTCATACCACAAGCAACGGTAATATACAGCGCAAATCATATTCTTTGGGGAACGTAGTTTTCCTTATTGTATTTATGTATCTTGAGGAAATACGTGATTTATCTGACTGCTGTTAGTAAGATTCATGTGTCTTTCTTACGTTCTCGAAGTGGGGGACAGGGGGATGCGGAAGAATTGTAACTGTAAGAACGTGCGAACTCTCGCAATACGAGAGAAAGCTACTGAAAGAAAGAATTGTTCACTCCAGCTTTCCGATGGGAAAACAGATGTGGCGAGCCCAACCAAAACTTGCACAACAGAAAATACAGGTATAAAGGGGACAAATGTATTACCGTAATACTTCTTACACCACTGCTTGGTGCAAAAAGTGGCACATAGGCTGGTTTCATCATAATATTCGGCTTCCCCTGCCAATTCTCATTCCGAAAACTGCTCCACCATCATTAATCACCCAGTCACCAACGCTATATAGTCTCGAAACTGACAGGGTTGTCAAATAAATTCTAACTTTAACATCTCATTACTTAATGGAATTTGGAGGAAAAAAAATCGTTTACGGATGGCATCAATTATATGTACGAACCAAATTTCGAGGCATTCGCCCAAACTGAAACGCTTCAATGGAGAAATTTCGTATTTCGCGTGTCATGAACATTACTATCACTCTAGGCGTTAACGGGGTTTGGGCTCACTATTTACAGAATGTGAGACTGCCCCTGTGGTCTAGGGGTCAAGAGTTCCTGCCTACAGATACAGAGGTTCGGGTTCGATTCCCGGTGCTACCACATTTTCTGAGAAGTAATGCGTCTTGAACGGGATCCACTCACCCTCGTGAGGATAACTGAGGAGCTATTTCAAGGAAATAGCCGCTCTGGTCTAGAAAACCGATATTAACGGGGAAATCGTTGGGCTGACCACGCGACCCCCTCTATCTGCTAAAGTTGACACTAACGTCTCCGACAAGCCGCGGTCGCTCGGTCTGTATAGTTCGCTTGTGGACTACAGGACACGGAATTTGTTTTTTTATGTACGAGTAAATTGGAGTTTGGATATAAATGTGGTGAACAGAAGTATCCAAGAAATTAACCTCTCCCCAAAAAGCTGCCCGAAAGACATGTAAACTACTGTGGTGCTGGGAAAGTGTTTTCATTGGCAATTCCCTACTTCCAAGTTACATGTCATGCGACTATATATAAATGTATTGTGAAGCCAAAGTTCTCGTGACTGCAACAAGAACCTCGCGACACCGCTTCCCTTCACATGCATCAATCTGCATGCAGAGCCTGGACGGAACTGAATATTACTCACGTCCACACTCAGAGATACAGACTACATCAAATTCTCCCTATAAAAGTTTCATACCATCTCCGCTTTAGCAGCTATAAATATATTTAAAAAAAACTTGGGTCTAGTGGTAAGACTTCCTGGCTACAGATCCAGAGGTTCGGGTTCGATTCCCGGTGTTACAACATTTTCTGAGAAGTAGTGGGTCTGGAACGGGGTCCACTCACCCTCGTGAGGATAACTGAGGAGATATTTCAAGGAAATAGCGACTCCGGTCTAGAAAACCGATATTAACGGCCGTGGGAAATCGTTGGGCTGACCACGCGACACCCTCTATCTGCTAAAGTTGACACTAACGCCGCCGACAAGTCGCGGTCGCTCAGTCGGTAAGTTCACTTGCGGACTAAAGCCACTGTGCTCTTTTTAGTTTCTGAGTAATCGATAGAAGCATATCGAACTTCTTTAAAATCACTATTAATAACACAAACATGAATATCTATTAGGCCTATATACTACATATTCTCTCGAATCTTTCAGAATACTTATAAAATGTGGGAAATTTAGATTCCACTTAAAAACATATATTGGATTCGACGGAATTTTGTAACATACGTTTCAAAGTAATTAGGTTTCGCGTAAATTATCATAATAAATAAATACCACTTCACTAATGCAAGAGGAAAGTTCTGCAACTTTAACGTACACAAGAGCTGTTTGCAATAGCATCTTTATCAAAACACGCTCCGGCCAACTGAACGTAAAAGTCGAACACAAGCTGGTGCATTCAACAGGCGGGGCTCTGGTTCTAACCTAATATACGTACAAACACAGGAAACTAACTTTATTCTTATGTATGAAATTTCTCTTCAAGAAATCGTGGGAAAAACGAGATGCAGAGATTAATATCCGTCCCTTCCTGCACAGAAAAATAACCTACTTTGCATAAGATTGATCCGCGTGATAAATTAGGAAACTGTTATGAAGCGAGTGTTTTTTCTTTTCATAAAAGCGGGTGTTGTGAACAGCTCAAACACACAACCACAGAACCTCGAACGCAGCACAGTTGCAGTAAACGGTCGTTATTTGGTACAAGTAGGTCCCAAAGTAAGCGTCGCGCCATAGCTCAAGCGGTTAGTCGCTGGCTTCCCACCGCGGCGGCCCGGGTTCGATCCCGAGGTCTGGTCAAGTGGGATTTGTGGTGGACAAAGTGACGCTATGACGGGTTTTCTCCGAGTACTTCGGTTTCCCCTGCCAATCTTCATTCCACCAATTGCTCCACAATCACCCTCACCTATCATCTGAGGCTGGTACAATAGGCCAGAAGTGGCCGCAGTACAAGGGACTTAGTCCCACCCCACTAGCAATAAAAAAATCCCAAAGTAGAATGGACATAACTGCAAAGAAAACAAGAACACAAACGTTGTGAAAATTGCGAATGAACTCTCCCTCTCTCCCTTCCTACGTGCAGAGGCGTGTAAATAACGACACGACTATTTTAAAAATGAAGATTTATTTTCAGAGGGTGCCAGTAAATATATGCTGATTTCTTGAGGCTCAGTTAGAGCCTTATGGGTTAAAAAGGAAAAGTTGCCCTGTGCTTAACTAATTAACCACTACGCCATGAAGGAGTATGGGGGAGTGGATGTATAGAACCACGTTTTCTTGATCTCAGCACTAGTTGGGTGGTCAGCTTTACGTCCGGGAATAAAGCTCCCAGTACCCATTGGATATCAGGCAGGGTGGGCCTCAGAGCCAATACAGACGTCATGGAGAAGTGAAAACTATTTCTTCCACCAGGACTCGAATTCCGACTCTTCGGTCGTCTAGCCCGTATGGGGATAGAGTACAATAATATATAAACACCAGCAATCCCTAATCCCTCAAAATACAGCACCTTCAACTTTAATTATTGGCTTTGCAACGCTATTACGTTCTTGAAACGACTATTCGTTTCTGTAGTTCCTTGCGGTTCTAATGAAATGTAGTAAACAGGAAAAGCCAACACAAGGAAACAGGTTTTATCTACGCGTAATTTCCCGGCACTGACTGTCTTCATTTTCCTCTTTCAGCAGCTTATTGTGGTCACTGCTACAGAAAGGTTACATAAAAATCGTGAAACTGTTTCTGTTTTGTACTCAGAAGGACGTGCGGGAGCTGGGGTAACGCTTGAAAGATCTTTCTCCTAAGGGCCTTGTTTGAGTAACGCAGAATTCGGCTGTACCTTTGAAATCTGAACATAAAGTGTTACGGCGACTTTGTATTAGCTACATCAGGCTTCAGTATGACGCCTTACATTTGCAATAAGAACATTCGTAGTTGGTTGAGGCACTATGCTACAAGCCGGAAGGTCGCGGGTTCAAGTCCCGATGAGATCATTGGACTTTTTTTTTTCAATTGACCTAATCTTTCCGGTGGCACTATGGCCCTGAAGTCGACTCAGCCTCTAACAAAATGACTACCAGGAATCTTCCTGGGAGGTGAAGGGCGCCCGGTGCGTAAGGCTGACCTCACCGCCATCTGTGAGCCGATTGTCAAGAGAAAATGTGGGAGCCTCGACGTCTCACAACCCTATGGGCCTCCACGGCTTGTTACAGGGATAGCCTTACTTTTTTTACTTTACATTCCGACCTTTCAACTGTTCAAGACGAGCTGGATTAAACATTTCGGCATGCTTGAAAAATTGATGTTAAAATGAGCTAGCGTTAAACGGGCCACAGCGGTTTGCGCGCGCGCGCTCACACGCTCACACACACATATGGAAGCTGCGAGCTAAAAGAGCGACAAATTATAAACACGCATTAAAGGAACAGTTATCCCTGTACGACGTAGGGGGGGATTGGAGGTATAACTCTACCGTTCCTGACCTTGGCGCTAGATGGAGAAGAATGGTCAGCTTCACGACTCGGCCGCTTTAGGCCCCGGGAAAGAGTCCCCAGTACACATTGGACAGAAGTATTGGCGGGCCCCAGAGCCGATACGGACCCTGTGGGGGAAAAGAAAAATCTTGCCATGCAGGGAATCTACCCCAGGCCGGGCCGGTCGTTATATCGACTACTATAAACATACTCTATAGAATTCGATTCATAAGCTACTGTATGTACTCCCGCAATATAAAAACTTTATGGTGTATTCAATCCCCTGGAAAGCGTCAAGCAAGGAATCACCTCAGAAATACTGGGTAAAACAGCGTGCAAGAGAAATCATTACACAGCAGAACAATCAAAGGTGAAAACGGAAGGCGACAGTTCTTATGGCACGCGTTGTAAAACACTGAAATGTGAAAGCCATGTCACAGGAACGTCCTTTATGTGTCACTCCTCACAGAGTGAAATAAACCGTCTCTCCAAGTGCATCCGAACGTAAGGATTACGACGTGAAGTTTACAAAATTCATGAGAATGTTTATATTACACTTCTCTTGCACATGATCGCAACTGCGACCGACACATGGTAACCACACACGGCCAACATCGTTACAGGCGGGAGACGGCATGACGAGGGTATCATCTGGTTTAACGAAACCAACTTGAAGAGGTTATGGTCATTTTTAAGACACACTACCGGGCGTATCAGGTGGGATTTGTGGTGGACAAAGTGGGGTAGGTTTTCTCCGAGTACTTCAATTTCACCTGCCAATCTTCATTCCACCAAATCCTCCATCATCATAAACACCCGGAGCAGGTACAATAGGCCATTCAGTAGCCGACGTGCCGAGTGGACCAAGCTGGACTCCAACCCACGACTATGCGAATTAAAAAAAAAATATGCACTTCATTACAGGAGCTCGAGTCACCTGTGCTACTGATTTTGGGAGAAATGGAGCTGTCCGAAAGGACGCGTAGGGGCTTAATTCGAAGCGCTACCCTACACCTCCACTAGCAGCAGGAAGTAACACGGAATCTGATGTGTCAAATATGACGCAGAACTCAGGTGGGGGTGGGTTACAATAACTCCACCGTAGCCCTACGAGATGTAAAAGGGGATGAAAAGCGAACCCGGTGCCCAGGGGTATAACTGAGCCACCCAATCGCTTGGAAATACAAGAGACCTGTTCCTCCGGGATGGGGATTGGACGCAGGGCTAACCTACTGTTGCGAAATCCAAAGAAGTGCAAACCGGATCAAATCTCACAGAATCTTCTAAGGAAGGTTATGGCTCAGAAAGGGCTGTGTTGCCAATGGTAATGAAATACAGAGTGTCCCAGGAGGAAAAGTCAATATTTTGGTAAAAGGTAAAGCTATTCTTGTAACAGGCCGTGGAGGTCCATAGGGTTGTGAGACGTCGCTCTAGACAATCGGCTTACAGATGGCGGTAAGGTTGTCAGCCTTACGTCCCGGGCGCCCTTTATCCCCCAGGAAGATTCCTGGTACTCATTTCTGTTAGAGACTGAGTCGACCACAGGGCCATAGCGTGGCAGGAAGGATTAGGTCAATTGAAAAAATCCACCTCATCGGGATCTGAACCCGTGACACTCCGGTTTGTAGCACAGTGCCTCAACGAACTACGCTACCCGTGCCCCCCAATATTCTAGGAAGTCACAGTATCGGTCATTCTAAGCAAAGAAATGTGTCATACTCCGAGCTGTTTCTGAGATAGAGCTGTTTCACTGTACAGACGAGCAACACGCCATGTCCTCCCATGAGTTGCGAAGTGCATTCATGTTGACGGTGGAATTTTCGAAAATGTATTATAAGGGGTAAACGATCTACTTTGTCACTTGAACAATAGAAACAGTAAGTAATATCTCATTCTTATCAAAAATTTTGGAACCGTACAGTGAAATAGCTGTATCTCGGAAACCGTTCGGAATAGGACACATTTACATACAAACATTTTTTTGCTTACAATGACAGACAGTATGACCTCCCCGAATAATGACCTTTGCTCCTGGGAAATCATGTATACCGTCTACTTCAGTAAGTTGTATAGATAAGACTATAGCATAAAGCCAAAGCAGTAGTGGAAGGGATACAAGTTCTACTCTCCAGTGGCACGCGTCGCTTCCACAGCCCATTCGAACGCACTTTCTTTCGGTAACAATTTACACGAAGAAAGATTCACGCCATGCTGTTAATGTGACAATCTAAAACTCCAACTACTGAAACTGAAGATTGCAATCCGTCTTCCTACTAGACCGGAGACAATACAAGTAAATACTCGTAGAGGTACCCGCCAAATAATACCAAAACTAGACAATAGTGCACGCATATCAGCGGGCTTCCAAACATTTAACCACTTCATACGTGTATACAAGCAAGATAACTGTCGCCAAGCGTTCACAAAACACTACGTCATAACATTACAATTGTAATAACCTACGTTAATAGGACATTATATGTATAGTTCTTGATTATATTTTAATTATACAACTTATCTCGTTTAAAATCTATACCTTTTATTGTATTATGTTTTATATTATATTATGATATAATATAAAACATTGATGGGGCACGCGGTAGCGTAGTTTGTTCAGGCACTATGCTACAAGCCGGAAGGTTGTGGGATCGAATACCAATGTGGTGGATTATTTCAATTGACCTAATCCTTCCAGCCGCACTATGGCTCTGGGGTCGAGTCAGCCTCTAAGAGAAATGAGTACCAGGGATATTCTTGGGGGTAAAGGGCGGCCGGCCCATAAGGCTGACAACCTTACCGCCAAATATGAGCCGATTGTCTAGAAATTGTGTGAACTTCAACATCTCACAACCCTATGGGCCTCCACGGCTTGCTACAGGATACCTTTACTTTTTACTTTTTATTATATTATGATATATTGTCGAAAATCCAACACTGCACTGAATTATATAGTATGCAATTCAGTAGCTTAAAAACACGTTAATCGTGTATTTGCCTGATGACGACTTTCTAAAAAGCCGAAACATGTAGAAATATACTGTTAAACCTCAATTATTTTGTTATTGTGCTGTGACGGACTTTAATAAAGAAATGTATATATTTAACACAACATGATGCATCCACTGAAAAACAAAATGCTTGTATTATTGGCGTGTTGGATTCGAACCTCGGACGGCAAAGCTGCTGCTTCGGTGCCCGTAATTTTAATCGCCCACCCCAAGCAAATTCCGGGGCAATACCTCGATATCGGCCACAACTTCTTTCAGAATCCATTACAATTCCAACCACCCGACGTTCTTTCCCATAAACAAACCGTCATTACATAAAAACAGAACAAATAAGGTGCAGTACGAGGGTACACGTAACAAAACCTGCAAATGTTTAATTAATCTCATTTCCGACATAATTAACTTTGTCTGGTTCACGGTGAAAAATGATATGGAACGGCTCATGCGCAAGGACCAGAGACAGACAGACAACAGGCTAGAGCAGTGGTTCAGTAGCGTACACTCCTGCGGAACATTTCTACGAATATAAATTGACACTGTAACTATATCTATACCTCGTTAATGCGTACGTAACACAGAAGTACCCAACACCCACCAGAGATCAAATCCATCCTCCCGTACGTAACGTTAATTAAAACTTTATTTTGACTATTCGTGTTGGCACAAATGGGAGTGTAATGCATTACAAGTTTATGGCTGCGTGAATAATAAGGGAGTTTTGGATTGGATTTATTAACACGTTCTTGCACAATCAGCCACAAAACCGCAGAATCTTCAGCGGAACACTTCTTCCTTGACGGCCGAGGACTCGCTCCATTCCCCTTCTACGGCTCTTTTAATTCTGTTCTGTGCCACTTACAGTCTTGAGGCGGATCCATTGAAAACACATCCTGTACCTCTGACAAAGATCGTTTACCGCGCCGTTACCTAGCAAAGGGCATGGCGCGAACCACACAAAAACACTTCTTGCAATAAATTTTCTACTGTTGAGTGCGCGCATTTCGGATCTTGTCTAGAAATGGGTCTACATGTCACAGTATTTAGTACGAAAATCACGGTCTGATGCTACTTGACTTGTAACTACAACCAATCGTACTCACAGGTTCAGCTGTTGTCCCAAATAAGATATTTTGCAGTACTTTTTGGGTTTTCGTCCTAATTTCCAGCATCCCTTTGACAGAGAGCTTGAAACGCACAGGTGTGGTGGAAGAGAAATAGAGGGTATCCGGAAGAAAGGGATCCAAAATAAAAATAAAAAAATTATTGCCATAAACATATCCGGTTTATGTCATCGGAAAGCAAACCCCTTGAGGTTTTTTTTCCTTACCCATCTTATGAGCATGCGCTAGCTGGTGAACTTCGGCGACCTTAGAAACGATGGCGGCATTATAGCAATAGTTTCAATGCGCGTTGTGACTAGCAGTTGCAATCTCCTAAGGCTACGCAGCGTCGTGTTAGAACGCAATATGGAAGTCGGCCTCCTACACGGAAAAACATTCGGTTCTGGAACAACAGACTGAGTACTACATGTAGTCTGTTGCGTGTAAAATCTCTTGGAAAGACATGGAGCTCTGAAGAAAATGTCAATTGCATTAGACAGGCATTCCAACGAAGTCCGCGCAAAACAATTCGTGTTGCCTCATCACCTTGAAGCCGTGTAGGGGACGCTATGGCTACGGTAACACCAAACATGCTTCAAATAACCTGGAACGAGGTCGAATATCGTGTGGATGTCATAACATCAAGGGAGCCCACACTGAAATTTATACACTCATGAATTTTCCTTTGTAACCGTGTAACCCATAAATGTGTATAATAAATGATTTCTGAAATATAATTGCGTACTTTATTTTTGGATACCTTTCATCAGGACACCCTGCATATTCAGAAACCACATAATAACCTTCAACAAATCAGTACACACTCATGCGCGCGCATATGCGCTATGTAATTCTATCTAAGCATCCGCCCGCCCACGGCAGGACTGTTCCAATTGTAGGTCATACTCAAAACTCAGACGTCAGACCTGATATGCAACTACATAATATTAATGAATGAAACACGATATAAACGCACCAAAAAGTAAAATAAACTTCTCCTAACTCGGTAACCAAGGGCTGACATTTACAAGAGTAAAGAGATATGGGAAGATACCGAGAAGGTTCCACGCAAGACCGTAGTCTTCATCTCAAAGAAGATTATGTTACTTTGGTCTGTGTGCATCAAAAAGCAGTGATAATTATGAAGACGGTAACCTGAGAATCAACGGAGGTTTCTACTTGTACGTTCTAAGCCATTATTTCTCTATGTATAAGTTGTGGTGACGTCGTGTCAGGACTAGGGTTCCTCGTGGCGGCTCTGCTTCCATCTACCAATTTGCAGGAAGGATAGGGACGTTTCGCAAGTCCATTACTAAGTTACTAACTGAATGAATTCAAAGCATTAAGAGTATGTTTTTGCTTATATCGGACCGCATCTGTGGTCTAGTGGTTCTGACTACAGATTAAGAAGTCCCGAGTTCCATTCCCGGCGGTACCAATTTTCTGAGAAGTGGTGGGTCTGGAACGGCGTCCACTCAGCCTCACGAGGATAACTGAGGAGCTATATCAAGCAAATAGCGGCTCCGGTCTAGAATACCGAGATTAACGGCCGTGGGGATTCGTTGCGCTGACCACGCGACACCCTCTATCCGATTAAATTGACTGAAAGCGGCGGTCGCTATAGTTCGCTTGCGAACTACAGGCCACGGAGTTGCTAACATCAATTTCATTCATTTAATGTATACAGTGAAGTTATCAACATTCCATTACAGGCAAGAGAACGCCAACAAAGGACCTTTATATAGATTTCAGGCCGGAAAACGTAAAGATGTGACTACGCTGGGGGAATGTACGTCACTCGCTACGAAATGCCTTGTTTCCGAGAAATTATTCATCTTAGAACAGAAATGGGTGTGGCGTGTTTTAACATGGGGTATACTTATCGTTAAAATGTAACCCAACATCATTCATGTTGACTGAAACATGCCGGAAAAAGTGAACTCTGGACGGAACCTGACGCTAACGCCGATATCAAATTTCATATTGGGAAACTGACGATGGGCCGCTGTGATTCATACCCGTCTGTGCGCCTCATTCGGCTAAATTAGCTATGTTTATTTCGGTTCATTTACTGGAAATAAAATCGCTAGAAGAGAGCCCATTGTGGGTGGGCATTATTTTCTGTGTGCACTGAATTCCATGTGGGAGCCGGGATAGCGTAGCGGTATAGCGACTGGCTACGGGCTGCACGACTGAGGGTCGGAGTTAAAGTCCCTGTAAGGGTCAAAAATTTTCACTTCTCCAAATAGTCCAGGGAGGCCTTCAGGTCCACCCAACCTCCTACATATTGCGTACAGGGGCATTTTCCCCAAGAGTAAAACGGCCGGTGCGTGAAGCTGATCCCTCACCTCCAACTAGTGCCGAGGTCAAGAAAATGTGGATGTGTACACCCATTCCCCCATACACCTTCATGGTGTATTGCTTCGTTTGTTGAGTGCAGGGACAACTTTTCTTTTTACCTTAGTGCATTCCACGTTCATTGTGTGCTTCAACTTTGCATCCCCCATAAATAAATGGCATAATGGGGCATCCAAATTGTAAAACATGTAAGTTCATGACGGACTGGCCTCGTACAACGAGAATTTCACTTAGAACTGAGCAATACAGACCTTCCGCAACACAATTTCGTAAGGAACTCACAGATGCCGTTGTGTTATAACTTCAAATAATGAATTATACAGCTGTTGTGTGTATCTATTGGATCGACATCATAACAACACTGACAAAACAGCCCTTTTTGAGCCACAGCCTTCCTTAGAAGATCCTACCAGACTAGTATCGAATTAGAACACCCCGTTTTCACTTCGCAACATAACTTTTTTTTTTTTGCTCCTTAAAGTACGCCCAAAGAGGGACTGAAAGTTGAGACTATTCGTTTACCCTGTAACGTATACAATACGACCATCTTAAACGTCTAATATACCGTCGTGTCCACGAGATCTAAAGATATCTCAGACTACAGCACTGCCACAAAAGTTCACATATCATGGAAAAGTACTGTGACATGTAGACCCATTGCTAGGCAACGCCGGCTATACACGTACGTAGAGACAAGGTGTTGCAAGAAGTGTTTTCTGTGGTTCGCGCCAAGAACAGTGCTAGGCAACGGAGCTTTAAACACGTGTCAGTTATAAAACGGTGTTTTCCGTGGGGTCCGTACCGACGAGTTATAAGAGGACATATTCGAAGTTCAGATTAGAACTGGCAGAGTACCAAGGAGTACAATGCAGTTCAGTTAAAAGTCAGAATAGTTCCCGAGGAGTGTCCCTTCGGAAGATTACAGTGTGTCAGTGACCTGTGAACTGTTATAACCAGCTGTGTAAAGATGCAATAAATTCGATCATCAAATCCAATGCCCGTCTTGTTAGTCACGCAACCCTCTGATACGTGACAGTATTCTGAAACTGACACTTACACAAAAAAATAGAGATGAATGTGGGTAAAATTAGACGACCAGCCAGGGCGTCGCATAATTCGAGAATAATGAGTCTCCTGCAAACTGCAGGAAAACATAATTCAGCTGAATCACCCGAGACCGTGACTACCAACTGGAATTCATGGCAGTTCGTGTCTCCAGAGCCTTGTTTCAGGGTCGTCGGCCACAATGAAGTAGACAAAAATTCTTCTGGCAGCAAAACGTGATTATGTTGATAGGACAACCGCCCCGCAGTCATTGCGCTGCGAAGCACAAAGTTTCTCATAGCGACTCTTACAGAAGCAGCAAATTCTTATCCCAGCAACTGCCTAGCAGAGGTCAACGAACTGCAAGGTACATTCCTTACAGACAGCAGCACAGCCCTTCGCCGTCATTCGTGACCAAGCGGATAGGTGAAGAGATCTATCTTCCGTGACATAACTCCGAGTAGCACAATGTTTCGTAGGAACATGTCGCCTCCATCTTCAGGGTCAAATAATTAACCTGTTACCAGCATACTTCTTAATTGGCTTATCTTTCGAGCCTGAAGA
The DNA here is from genome assembly GCF_002891405.2 of Cryptotermes secundus. NCBI lineage: Eukaryota > Metazoa > Arthropoda > Insecta > Blattodea > Kalotermitidae > Cryptotermes > Cryptotermes secundus. The sequence continues at coordinate 961,860 of NW_019739208.1, forward strand.
TGGAGGGACGTTGTACGGTTTTCCAAGTATAATTAGAATGATCAAGGCAAGGATGATGAGCTCGACAGGGCATGTAGCATGAATAAGGGAGAAAATGCATATAGGATACCGGTGGGAAAGACGGATGGAATTAGATCACTGGGAAAACAAAGGCGTAGGTGTGATATTAAAATGAATGTTAGATAGATGGGATGGGATTGTATGGATTGGATTGGTCTGGCTCAGGATAGTGACCGCTGGAGGGATCTTGTGAACACGGCAATGAATGACCTCCAGCTCACAACTAGTCGCTATACCGACTGCGACATCCCGTCAGATCTACTAGCAATGTGAATGTAAATTTATTAACATGCTTCGGCAACAACTACATCGACCTTACATTCCAAAGTACCTCCCTTTCGCCGCTTAAGCAGACTCGCACTTCTGCAAAAGTACCAACACAGCTCAGTTCTTGGGGGTTAACGCACTACAATATTACTGAGGCGAACTAAACTAACGGCATATTCCAATGTAAGGTTAAAGGCCACACCATAGCTCAAGCGGTTAATCGCTGGCTTCCCACCGCGGCGGCCCGGGTACGATCCAGGGTCTGGTCAAGTGGGATTTGTGGTGTATAAAGTGGCGCGGGGGCGGGTTTCCTCCGAGTACTTCGGTTTCGCCTGCCAATCTTCATTCCACCAATTGCTCCACAATCACCCTCACCTATCATCTGGGGCTCGTAAAATAGGCCAGAAGTGGCCGCAGTACAAGGGACTTAGTCCCACCCCACTACCAATAAAAAAACCCCTAGCGCTTGAGCGTTTCTCAAAATTGTCTCCTGCCGGCGACAGTAATTAAAGCTCACAGAACGTAAGGTATACCGCGTGTCTAAGGTATTCAATGTCTCGGAACTAATACACTGTGATCGTGGGTTCGAATCCCTCGTGGGATGTTTGTGCGCGTTTATTCTGTGTTGTCCTGTGTAGGGAGAGGCCTTGCGACGAGCTGACCTGCCGTCCTACTGGCCCCGCCAACTGTCTGTAAGGTTCATAATTTCAGAATATACGTTCTAAGTGTATTCTTCCGTGATCCTCATATGTTGTTGCTCCACGAAGCTATACTAAACGGCACTATAGAGGACTGCATATCCTTAAGTATTTATGTAAACAAAATATGATTCATACAGAAGTTGTGGAGGGGACTTCTGATATCTATATTCAGCACTTTTAAACATATTTCTTGATAAGGTAAGAGAGGTAAAGCTATCCTTGTAACAGGCCTTGAGAGGCGTCGAGTAGAAAAAAGTAAAGCTATGCCTATAACAGGCCGTGGAGGCCCATAGAGTTGTGGGACGCTGAGGCTACTACATTTTCTAGACAATCGGCTCAAAAATGGCGGTAAGGTTGTCAGCCTTACGTGCCGGCCGCGCTTTACTCTCCATGAAAATTCCTGGTACTCATTTCTGTTAGAGGCTGAGTCGACTCCAGAGCCATAGTGCGGCTGGAAGGATTAGGGGAATTGAAAAAATCCAATGGCCTCATCGGGACTTGAAGCCGCGACCTTCCGGCTTGTAGCATAGTGCCTCAACCAACTACGAGGCTCCTACATCTTCCAGACAATCAGCTCACAGATGGCGGTGCTTTACGCGCCAGCCGCCCTTCGCCCCTCAGGAAGATTCCTGGTATTCATTTCTATTAAGAGACTGAGTCGACTCCAGGGCTATAGTGCGGCTGGATTACGTAAATTGAAAAAAAAAATCACCGCATCGGTACTCGAACCTGCGACTTTCCAGCTTGTAGCATAGTGCCTCGACCAACTACGCTTCAGTGTGCCATCAAGAAAGATTGTATTTCCGCATTAAAACGGGTTAACTCTCTTTGCAATTTCACGTGTGACTAGCTGCAGTGTAATATTTAGGAACTAGTCAAACATAGACTAATTTACCTTCAGAAAAATGCACCTCACACCATCATCTACAGTAGAACTCTAAACTAAGATGTAAAAGTTTGTAACTATGGTACATTAATACAAATATTGTTTCTGGACAATATCCACCGTCCTGCTTTTTATAATAAAAACAGGACGATGGACAATGTTCATATTCTTCATGCCTTCTTCAAGAAATGTGCATATTATATCCAGTGCTCCATGCAGAACGGAACTTTTTCTAAAAGCCAGTTCCTCCAATGCGAATGTTCTTATATACTCCGCTATTTTTCTGCGATGCACTGTTTCGAAAACAAAAAAAAAAGAATTATATAATTTACGAACAACTTTCTTCCGACTCACTCCACATAATTTTCGAAACAAAAATAAAAACTTTAGCCGGTGGCGCACCCCAAGAAGAACGTTAAGAGCAAACAGTTTTCTTTTAAAAAGAAGTGTTTAGGAAAAGAAATTAGGGCACGGATAGGTTGTGTGTGAAGTTGAGACTGAGAGGAAACCACAAAGCGCTAATGTTCACGCTATACAAACTATAGCACAGGCAAGACAACGGTAAAGCTGTCCCCGTGCTATAATTAATCCTCACGTCACGAAGATGTATCGGAGAGTGAAGGTTAAAATCCGTTCTTGATTTAGGCACTAGATGGAAGTGAGTGATCAGCTTCAAGCCCCGGCAGCTTTACCCCTATAGAGAGAGAGCGAAGTACCCAACGAACAGGACGCTGTAATATCAAAACATTAAACTCGAAACATCTAATTTTTTAGCAAACGCCTAACAAAGCCCACGAAGAAACTGTAATTGCATTTCGAAGCTGCGGCGCTTCAGGGAAGCTACCAGCACCGAAAGGGAATTGCGGGGCATCTAACCAGAACCTAATTCAAAACATGGGCGACAACCGCTCCCCTCTGGCAAGAAGCCGGTGCGTTAGCCATAACATTGCCCGAGAAACGGTATGGATCACGAAACTAACCGCATACTTTGCAGTGCGCGGGACACGACCGCATTCGAAATTACATCCGACGGCGGAAGTAAGATTAAGTTTCAGAAGAAAACTTTAATTCATCTGAAGAATCCAGCAGCTACAGATCGCAACCGGGTGACTTGTTATAAATTAGACATTTCCCTAGATGACACAGCAAACAATTCTAGGGCGCCTCCTTCTTCTGACAGAATGAGTTCACCCGCATGGACTAAGTAAATTAACAAGGACGAAGTTCCGTGTACACTTCGTCCTCACGCCATTTTCTGCCTTGAAACTCAGACAACTGAACTGCTGTACGAACAAGCACATATTCAACATCGGAGCTCAGAAAATTATACGGCTTCATTAGTCATTAGTCGCTAGTCGCTAGGAATATAAAGTGGATTCCTAGTTTTGCGGTAGTAGTACTTACAAACTTCTAAACTAGGGCTCTGCTCCACATAGTTGGAAACATGCCCATGGAAGGTGGGGGGAGGTGAGAAATAGAGGCCTTACAATGCGCAACTTCAATGAGACAGTAATTACAGAGGACGTAAGTACATAAATGCGTTGCTTCAGTAACTGTCGAGTGCTTATGAATGGTGAATAAGGGGGTATGTCGAAGGAAATATGTGCAAACCAAAATACGGTCCCCTGCCTAGTTTCGAGCCAACAAACTCCGGTATGGGCAGAACAGGACCGACAGCTGCGACGTAACCGCCATAGTATCACTTCATTTCTATGCATAACAGATTCTCAAACAACAGGTCAAGTGTCCGGGGTTCGGTGACTAATAATATGGAGCTTCTGCACTGGATGACTGGATTTACTGACACCTTCTTTTACAATCAATCGTAATCGCTAATCTACCCAGTTCACAAATTACTAGGACACGCTCCATTCTCGTTCTCGGTTGTACTCCGCTGTACTCCTTCCATTCTCTCTCTCTTGACTCTCTAATCTCAACAATTCTCTTAACAACTTCTGAACTCCCAATTATAATTCTCTAATCTCCCTAGTTACAAAGTCTTTCGGACACCAAGGAAAACGCCGTCTCCCATCAGGTACTGTTGTGTTACTTACCAACGAGTTGTAGCATGGTCCACAGAGAACACAGTTCCTATTGTTGTGTTCGCTGGAACGTGTACGCCGAGACGTTGCCTAGCAACGGGTAAGTAGAGTAAAGCTATCCCTGTAACAGGCCGTGGAGGCCCATAGGGTTGNAGAATTATAACACAGGCCAACAGCTGTTTTGGTGCCGGGGTATTTGGAGCTGATTTCATATGAATTTGATGCCCTGAATTCAAATATGGCATTAGTTTTTGCCTAGGAGCTCAAATTTTTAAGATATAACATTTTGGTGAAATATACGTTACACCATTTTAAGTTAAATCAGTGGATCAAATAAAAAAACTCAACATGGAATTTTTATTACTATATTATAATTATATTTNGCATTTTCTAGACAATCGGCTCACAAATGGCAGTGAGGTTGTAAGCCTTATGCGCCGGCCGTCCTTTACCTCCAAGAACATTCCTGGTACTCATTTCTGTTAAGAGGGTGAGTCGACCCCAGGCCCATAGCGCGGCTGGAAGGATTAAGTCAATTGAAAAATGCAACGACTTCATCGGGAATCAAACTCACGGCCTTCTGGCTTGTAGCATTGTGCACCCACTAGCAACGGGTATATGTTACAATATATAGGAAGCCGGATGAGCCCAGTTATAGCTGAACGTCCGGGGAATCACAGTTCCATTCCGGGTAGGGGCAACATTCATCTCCTCACATGGCGTCCAGATTGCGTCCGATGCCCACACAGCCTCCTTACCCCAACGGGTACCGGGGAGGAAGCGGTCGAAATGTGGAGCTGTCCACTCGCATTCAACTAGCGCAGAGGTCAACAATACGTGGATTTGTATGCCCGCTCAGCCAAACGTCTTTGTAGTGTACTGCTTATTTAGTTAAGCAATGGGACAACTTTACCCTTTATAACTTTATATACAGCATCTGGGGGCACAACTGATTCCGTGGCTATTTCGCACGCCTCGGGCCATAGTCCATGGTGGGACGAGTCAGCTGTCAAATAATTTGAGAGAAAACTGTCGTGGTCTATTTAAACGAACTGTTCTAACCATTTAACTGCGACATTTAGTTGGAACACGACATAATCACGAGCAAGGAATTCGACAGACCAATCAGGACACGTACAAGCAAGTGCCAGGACATGAAGAGGCGCCCCTTATCTGCAATGACCGCTCCTCATACATATCAGCACTCCACATAACCTAAGTGTCTGTTAGCTGAAATGCGATGGGAAGCCCCATGGAAATTAAATTCAACTGCGACTAATCTATCACACCAGAGACGTCGAACGGTGTTAAAACAATGCAGGAGAGAATAAACTGGGTCTATAACCAGCAGCTGTCAACTCATCCCGGTTGTTTATTTTCATTTACAAGTTTCATACCAATATTTCAGACGAACGCATCCATCTTGCACCATTCGGAAAATGTCTCAGGGGTGTACAATGAATTGTGCAAGTGACTCAAACCTGAGGACAATACATACAGCGTTTATGACCAATCATGTTTCAAATTCGATTAACTATTATTATTTACTCCGGTGTTTGCCTCTAATAGGCTTTTCATTACTGTCAAAAACTTTAATGAACTTGAAGAAAGCAGTTTTCCTGGATGTGGCGCCGTGTAGATAGTTACCCGACATTTCGGATGAACGTATTGCCTCCATCTTCAGGGTAGAAGACAAAATTAAATCCGCGAGCGAGTAACCAGCGCGAGCAGGTGCTCACAGACTAATGTAGTAGTACCGCGTGTTCGGTGCCGGTGTGTGGACATAACTCCGTGACATGTAGTCCGCAAACGAACTACCCGCTTGCCGGCGAAGTTTAGTGCCAACTTTAGCGGATAGAGGGTGTAGCGTGGTCAGCGCAACGGATCCCCACGGCCGTTAATTTCGATTTTCTAGACCGGAACCGCTATTTCTCTGAAAGAGCTCCTCAATTATCCTCACGAGGCTGAGTGCACCCCGTTCCAGACCCACTACTTCTCAGAAAATCTGGTAGGGCCGGGAATCGAATCCAGAGGCTCTGGATCTGTAGCCAGGAACTCTGACCACTAGACCAAAGAGGCGGTCAGGCTAACAGAAACTCGGGTTATTTATCAAACGTGCCTCACCTGTTACGGTTATAGGACGCAGAACAAAATACAGTAGAACTTGGTTATAACGTCATCAAAGGGACCTAAAAATAGTGTCGTTATAAACGAATGTCGTTGTAACCGAAATGGGCACTTCCACAATAGCCTTATGTTAGTCAGGTAAAAATCTACCAAAAACCGAGTTAAAATGTTGCATTTTTTTAGTGAAATACGTAGTTAAGTACAGACTAACGTAACATTAACGTGGAGTTGCCCAAATGTGTAATATCAAAGACATATTACAGCGCTTTTCACTGACAATACACACCGCACTAATACTGTATATTAAAGGTAGGCCTACTCACCAAATTACAGTAGATTACATCAATTGTTGTGCCTTACTGTACCTAGATACGAGTACAGTAATCAGTTATCTTCATCTGTTTCCTGTTACTTGCCCAATACACACTTTCTAAATTACGTTCAATGTCCATATCAGAGAAATTCAGGAATGAAAATGACGTTACATACGAGGTTGATGCATTTGTGCATGTCGTACTAAGCAAGGTATAAAAACAGTTGCTTTATGAGGAATTAGTTCGTACCATTGAATATTTGACGCAACAGACAAGGTGTCGCAGAAACCGATGTTGCTATAACCAAGTTTTACTGTAGATGCAGAGGAAAGGTACGGAATAAACAAGCTTCGTGTTCACTTGTCATAGTCTCTCTTTCTGACATTAATGCTGTACAGATGAGGAGGCGGTCGTGACGTATACCAACACACCATCACCCCAACATTTACGTGCAGACATCGCCGGGTATGAACAAAAAAAAAACGCCAAAATCAGGACAGGCAATAAAACGATTGAAATTCCAAGCTGTTACCTCCGCAACAGAAGCCCCTTGATAGTAACTGCGACATCAGCTTTAATCGAAGGTACTGAGTAAGTCAGTGGGTCAACTAATTTTGCGTTGCGTTCAAGTGATTCCCGGTTCGTCGCAGCCCGTCTAGGAAGAAAAAGTACGAAAAGAATAAGTTAGCACGCCCACATCGCCATATGCACATATCACAAGACTCCACCATTAGGGACAAGACACACGAGGCTGCACGCCGACGCGGCGGCCGCGTCAGAAACTGCTGAGAATGTATTCAATCCTTGGAGCAAGTCTTCAAACCGCTCGCTGCACCGCCTGCAGACAACAGGCCGAGTCGGCGAACACCGCTTTGTCTGTTCATCCCATCTGATGCAACAGAACTACGCGCCGAGTCGGCGAAAACCGCTCCGTGTGTCACTGCCCTTAATTCTACGACTCAATACATCTCGAGGCATACAGACGCTAACATTTACATACGTAAAACCGGCGCTGGTTACTGTCAACGGCCGCGCGTTATAAAATGCATGAGTAGCAATTCAAATCTGATTATGTAGCAGCGACCGCCTCTGTGGTCTAGTAGTCAGCGTTCCTGGCTACAGATCTAGAGGTTCGATTCCCGCCGCTACTAGATTTCTTCTGAGAAGTAGTGGGTCTGGAAAGGGGTCCACTCAGCCTCAAGGAAATAGCGGCTCCGGTCTAGAAAACAAAAATTAACGGCCATAGGGATCAGTTGCTCTGACCACGTGACACCTATCCGCTAAAGCTGACACTAACTTCGCTGACAAGCAGCGGTCGCTCGGTCGGTATGGTTCGTTTGCGGACGGATATCACGGAGTTTTTTATGTAGCAGCAAATTGAGATCCACTGCTCAAAAGCCAATCCATATTACATTGGTTCAGTGGAGCACAACACAGCACGCCCGCTAAATCTCCTTACCAATTCCTGTCTCATCGCAGTATTACAACAGTCATTTCATTAAGCCTCGCCATGGATCATGTTATTGCAAATCCCCTTTCTCCCACTGATTTCATTAGCATTGTGCTAGTTTTTATTTCAGGAAACAGAGACCTAACTCTACGGGGATTCGCTTCGTGTTGAATTCGAGTGACAAAATCGTGGGAAGGAGACGAAATGACAGCGAATGTAACGACAGGGGAGCACAAATACTGTCACCATGTTCTCATTACACAAACGCCAATCTCGCAGCACACGATCCACTGCATTTCTTCCCACCAATTGTATTTTAATTGTCAACGTGACAAATAGCTTGCCATGTCAAAAGCTGGACACAGGAATCACTGAATGTGATACAATGCGGCATAACGGATTGCACGAACGCCTAGCCTCAGATTCAAAGGGACTGCTTTGAACCTCATTTGCCTGTTTCGAAGAGAATACCTACACGAAATTAATACCAATAATAATCATCATCACCATTTCAATACGGTAAATGAGACAATGGTCGGAGGGTGAGCGGGTATATACACGGGAGAACAGATGGACAAGCAGAGACAAATATGAGCAAGCACACGGGCCTCGTTCTCGCACAAGTGACGTGGAAGTTCAAGTCGGGAGATGAATCTTATACAGGGTGTCCGGATAAAAGGCATAAAAAAAATAAAACCATTATATCTCAGAAAAAAATTATTATACACATTAATGGGTTACACCATTACAAAGGGAAACTATCAAAGTTTTCTTTTCTGCATATATAACTTTCTCAATAAATTGAAATTTGGGCTCCCTTGGTGGCATGACAAATATCCAGGCTTTAAGCATATTTGATGTTATCGCAGCCACAGCGTAACTTATGCGGGCTTTCAGGTGTTGGAGCGCCTTGATCTTAACCTGGTAGACAATGTTCTTCACATAACCCCACAAGAAAAATTCCAGTGGGGTTAAATCTGGCGACCTAGGAGGCCAAGCGATTGGTCCACCTCTGCCAATTCATATCACAGCCATCTCTCAGTCCAGGTGATTCATAACATGCTGGCAAAAATGTGACGGCGTATGCGCGTAAGCCGGGTATGAAAAAAACAGAGTTTTCCTTTCCGATGATATAAAACGGATACGTGTATGACAATTATTTTCCGAGATACACATTTTTATTTTGGATTTCTTTCATCAGGACACCCTGTATAAAGACAACACTATTCCAAGTTGTTCGTCAAAAACAACGTACGGCGCCCTAACATACAAGTAAAATGTCCACAAAACAGGCACATCAGAAAGAAGAAGTAAAATTATTAGCGCAATACGAAAAGAATTCACACGATGAAACAAAACACTTCTAGCTTGTTCTTGGCCTGAAATAGAATAAAGACGATGATAAACCTTACCGCTCTGAGAATGTTTTCTATATATGCTGGACACTGACACGATTTTAGGGGTTTTGGATTGATCATCAGATTTTCTGGGCTGACACAGCGCGTGACTATACTTCATACAGTACACTGTTACAAACACATGCCTGTGTCCACAGTCACGTCTCAACTGCCGTTACTTGGTAGCGGCTTCTAAAGACGGACGTATCCTTTCCTTTAAGTTCCCGAACTGTCACCGGCATCAGCTGCCAGCTGAGCTCACAACAGCTGAACCTCAGCAGCTCTCTGACTCACCAAACACGAATCAATCTTCACTCATTTCAACAGCTGACTTGCCCTGCTTATATCTTGTAACGGACCGCGCAGAAAACACCTTTCCTCAACTGCAGCGCAATTGCTACTATGGAAACATGCGTTTGCGGAGCCGTTACATAGCAACGGCTATTGTATAGTTACTTATTTTGCAGTCATTGGTCAACAACTGGTCTACATGGCACGATATGGTTACAGAATTATTTTCTTGTAACACTCATTCGCTTATGTAGAAAATAATGTGAAATGTGGTGCAGTGTAGCTTTCGTTTCCTCAGTTGTTTAGTTTTACGGCGCCTGTTGGTATCGCAGCGTCTAAATGTACGATGACATGAACTGGTAAGGATATGGAAGGAGACGCCGGCCTGCGGTACTATGCCGGAATTCCTCTGGCAAACCCACGGAAAACCACAAAAACCCTCATTCAGGATAGTCCGTCTTCCGGCAGGCATTCGGACGTACCACTTCCGGAGTACAAGCCTTGAACTTTGCTGCTAGACCAACCTGGCCGGCAGTACAATAAACACAAGGAATTACTTGAAGAATTTATCTTCTGGGATACAACACCGCGTGGTCCGCTGAACGTCAAACAACGTTTCGGAGGGACACGTCGCCTCCATCTTCAATCATGAAACCTGCCAGCAGAGCTCTGCCTGCCACTCGTTTCCACGCAGGCGTCTTCCTTGGCTTATTCTTAGGCCTTAAAGTTGGAAACGATGTTCCTCCGAAACGTCGGTTGATTTTCAATAACTATATGGAGATATATCCCAGGAGATGGAACTTTTCATAACCACCGATGTGAGAACCTCAAATCCTACAGGAGATTACTTTGCCGTTACACATCAACTGCCGTTAACATGGAATCCAATATACTTCTGGACAGCCCTTGATACAACAGCAGTCTCTACGTCAAACTCTTTAACTCTCCAGGGATTATGTTCGTGCAATGAATAACTGAACACAACGCACGCGCAGAACAGATTTCCTACAACAGATTCACGAGCTGACAAACTCAAGGCTCTAAACTAATTCTGATTTATCGAACGATAGGCTTGTTTGGCACGTCGAAAGACTGCGTCAAATATGAGAATGACTTGAAGGGACCCTGATCCGTGACATTTTTCAATATTCGGTTCGAGTGAGACAGAAGTCAGACACGATTTCAGTCTTACAGGATATTTCCTTGACGCTTCAAGAATAGTGGGGAATAGACAAATGTCCATATAAAAGTATGGTGCAATGTAAAGCTATCCCTGTAACGAGCCATGAAGGCCCACAGCGTTGCGAGACGTCTAAGCTCCCACACTTTCTCAAGACAATCGGCTCACAGATAGCGGTGAGGTTGTCAGCCTTACGCGACGAAAGCCCTTTAACCCCCAAGAAGATTCCTGGTACTCATTTGTCAGAGGGGGAGTCGACCCCAGGGTCACAGTACAGCGGGAATTCGAAAATACAATAACCTCACCGGGACTCGAAACCGCGAACTTCCGGCTGTGCCTCAACCAACTACGGCGTGCTCCTATAAAAATATGGACGTCATTTTAATTAGATTCAGATTAATTTTTCCACGTCTCAAAATCCGTAATATTTTTTCAAGTTCTTGCATGTAAACTGTATAACATGCGAATGGGCATTCCCCCCAAAATTGGGAAATATCAGCGTCTTCCTGGCCTCGGAGAGACGAGGGGGCACAATTATACATCAGTCCATGGTTCCTGAACATTATTCAACATGACGACATAGTGGCCAAATTCTGCTCTCAAGACTTTAATGCATCAGCAATTCCGGTGGACGTTGTCATGAATGGAATTACACGTAGAAACGTCACGGCATTAACGTTTATGACGTTCCTGAACTCCAAGTTGAATCGTCAAATTACTATCCACGAATGCGTTTAGCTCCCGCACTGAAACCAGCACAACATACACAGGTCTGAAACGGTGGGGGTGGAAGAGAACAAGGACACCGCTTGTCTACATGTGGCACAACTGAATCGTACTAACTGCTATTTGCAAAAACGGGGTTTAGACACGGATTAAATAACGCCGCAACAGTACACAAGGGAACATAGGAACTTTATTGTGTCCAGTATCATATTTCCTGCTGAGATAATCATTTGAAACAATTACTACAGCTTCACTGGTGGTTCAACAACCCTGCGGGGTCATGCGCCGTGATTTCAGCGGACGCCCGGAACTGCCACACTTAACGCTGCCCGCGCACTAGGCAGCCACGACAGCGACCAGTGTCGCCGCGGCCAGCTAAATACCCTTGTGTATATGGACAACCGCGCACTTAGCGACAGCGGCCAGTTGGTCGCGGCGTTGGCCGCCACGTAGAGCGACAAGTCACCGGCCAGTCAGTCGCGGCGGCCAGCTATTCCTACTGTGGCAAATGGGCAACCGCGCACTCACTACTGCCAGCCGCGCGGCCAGCCTTAATACCCGCCAAGCTGTAAACATTCTTGTTGTTCAGTTGTGAGAACGATCTCATCATGGATATTGACAACGTAAAGTTCATCGAAGAAATTGAAAAACGGCCGACAATTTGGGATATGTCACGAGAATCCTACAGTGACCGCAATATAAAGAAAAGAGAATGGCAGGAAATCATGGAATTATTTGGAAGTGACAGGTGTTCAGATAATAAAGGAAAAGAAGACCCGGGTGTCATCTTATCTTTTTTTATTAATTTGTTATTAATATTCATTATTACCATTAGTGTCTAATTTTGGAACAGAAAGTTTACTACATTGTTTAAGAACAGGAATTCACGGTCATTTTCACTTTGCTGTACATTCAGTACTTCAATTTCGTTGTGTTCCTTGCGAACTGAAATTCACATTGAAGGCATCACATACATTCATTTTGCCATGGAACGCTCCCTTCACCTACAAAATAATCTGCAAAACAATCTCTAACAGAAAAACCCATTTCTGTTTTGCCTTGCCCCGCAGTTCTGAAAATTATTAAAGTCGCAAGAACCTAAATCTTCTTCAATCTGCTCAACACCATCACGATCGCGCACAAAATTGTGTAGAATGCAACAACATTTTACTATATTCATAGCAAAATCAATGTCAACATTTAAAGGCCTCTGAAAAATTCTCCACTTGTTGGCTAATATACCGAGAGTATACTCAATGATGCGCCTCGCTCTATACAGTCTATAATTGAAAACCCTTTTCCTGAAATCCAAACGACTTCCAGAGAAAGGGCGCATTACTTTATCCGTCAAACCGAAGCCTTCATCTGCCACAAACACACAGGGAATTGGTCTGTTATCTGAGCTGGAAATTGGTCTGCCCTCTGGTATATCTAATTTATTGCTCTGAAGTTTGTTGCAAAAGAGTGATTGATTAAAAACTGCAGAATCGGAACATTTTCCATACGCACCGACATCAATTAATGTAAATTTGTAATCAGCACTAGCAGAAGCTATTAGAACGAAAGAAAAATAATGTTTATAGTTGTAGAAGAGTGACCCACTGTGTGCCGGTTTCACAACGCGTACTTGTATGTGCTTTCCATCAAGAGCACCGACACAGTTTGGAAAATTAGTCACTGCACCATACTGTTGAGCTATTTTTAACCACTGATCTCTTGTAGGCTCAGGTACACATGTTGCTCTCTGATTTGTCCAGATTGCATGGCATACTTGTCTGAGTGCTTCTCTCAGTGTCGTTTCACCCAGCCGAAATGTGTGATGAAGGTCTGCAAATGTACATCCTGTGGCCAAATACCTAAAGTGAAAATTATTAATTTTATTTCAGGCATTTCTCTTCAAAAGAATTGGAAAACTTGCGGGATAGTTTCGCAAGGGAAAGGAGACGCCTTAAAGGCCCTAAAAGTGGTTCAGCACCATCCAGAAAATCATGTTACATGTATTACAACAATTTGTTATTTTTAAGTAGAGCTATAGCAGTGAATGAAACTGAAACAAATGTATTGCCTAGAGAAGATATCCAGGACTCGTGCTGAGGGACCATAAGCTGGCTTTAGCC